>NW_025950352.1:2723708-2750590 GCF_021028975.2 Sphaerodactylus townsendi
GTTCTGGGAGAGAATTCCAGGTTTGGTAGTCTTGTTGCCAACTCCAGCTTGGGAAATGCCTAAGGCGGACGGAGTCAATGAAGCTCAGTGTGAAAATGACAGGACAGATTCTGCCCTCGAAACTGGCATTTCCTCCAGGGAAACTGATCTCTGTAGCCTGGGGGTGCGGTTGCCAAGCTCCAGGCGGGGCCTGGACATCCCCCAGAATTACAACTGAGCTTCAGACCACAGAGACCAGCTGTCCTGCAGAAAATGGCTGCTTTGGAGGGTGGGGTCTGGCATTGCGCCAGGCTGAGGTCCCTCCCTCGCCCTCCGCACCAAATCTCCAAGGGTTTCCCAAACAGGAGTTGGCAACCGTACCAAGCCCTTGCCCACCAAGCAGAGCAAATCAGGAAGCATTCGGTGGCAGCTGGAAAACTAACAGGTTTGTCACGGCAGATGTTTTGGCATCCCTCCTAGGCCATGAAAATAGTTTCTGGAGGTACCTGTATTTGTCTGCGGAAGAACAACTGGATTCAAGTCCAGTGGTGCCTTGGAGATAAACAAGATTGCCAGTGTATAACTTTTATAACTGTGTGGTAGAAAGCCAGGCTGCGCTAGAGCAGGGGTGAGAAAGACCCCTTTAGAGCTCTCCAGAAGGAAGACAACCCCTTTCGTCCCCTTTTTCTTCCTTTTCCCTTTTTTCTTCCATCTCCTCTCTCCTTTCTTTTCTCTTCTTTCTTCTTTCGTTCCCCTCTTCATTATGTTCCTCAGGTTCAAATTTGTAGATAGTACTTCATAGGGAACATTATAATGTTTATTGACTTGCTGTTAGATAGAAAGACTTGTTTTGTTTTGTTTTTCCTATACAAATGTTTGTTTGTTTGCTTATTATGTGCATTTTCTTTTTAACCAATAATATATATATATTTTTAAAGCCTCCAGCGGATCCACTCTACAGAACAGTGGGGGTAGTAGAGTGTGTGTGTGTGTGTGTGTGTGTGTGTGTGTGTGTGTGTGTGTGTGAGAGAGAGAGAGAGAGAGAGAGAGAGAGAGAGAGAGAAGAACAGCGGGGGTGGTTGTGTGTGTGTGTGTGTGAGAGAGAGAGAGAGAGAGAAGAACAGCGTGTGTGTGTGTGTGTGTGTGTGTGTGTGTGAGAGAGAGAGAGAGAGAGAGAGAGAGAGAGAGAGAGAGAGAGAGAGAGAGATCAGACCTGGACACCCACCATGCCACCATTTTTGGGAAGGTTTTGTCCCAGCTTTCCTCAAAGAAGCTGGTCCTCCACCCACCCTCACTTAATCTCACAATAGCCCTGCGAGGTAGATTACGCCAAGTGAGATCGTGTCCCACGGTTCCCCAGTGTAGATTGGAACGCACTTCTTTCCAGTGCTGATTGAGGGCACTCCCGCATGTGCAGAATAATGCACTTTGAATCCACAATTGCTTGCAGGTGGATTTTGCTATTTCGCACAGTAAAATCCAGCTGCAAAGCGCACTGCAAGTGTATGGGGAGTGCATTATTCTGCATTTGCAAAAGTGCCCTGACTGCTACCCCGCACCGGCTCAATAGATCCAGCCATGGCAAGGGACTGAGGGAAGGTTCCTCCGTTTTGCTTTGTAGCAGACCTTTCTGGAGCCTCCTGCCCAGGCACCCACCTTACGGTTGAAGTAGAAATGGCCAGTCTGGTGCACAAATTGCCAGAAACACCCAATTACCCCCCCTCCCCCGCAGGGATGACAATAGCAAAGTCGTAGTGATCTGGTTGTGGGACCGCTCAGCTGCTCAGTCTTGTGGGCACCAGCCAGCCCTAGTCCACTCAGCAACCCCACAATTGCAGCTACAGAGAGCAGGGGACCAGTGGCATATTTACCCGGGGATGAGGGGTACCCTCTGTCCCCAGGCACCACTACTCTGGTCATGCAAAATCGACCCCCCACGTGACCAGGAAGACGGCAAGGAAGCAGGAAGTCCTGCTGCCTTGTCTTCCGGTGCCCTCGACCCCGCCCATCAACCCCCCACGTGACCAGGAAGACGGCAAGGAAGCAGGAAGTCCCGCTGCCTTGTCTTCCGGTGCCCTCGACCCCGCCCATCGACCCCCCCCCCCACGTGACCAGGAAGACGGCAAGGAAGCAGGAAGTCCTGCTGCCTTGTCTTCCGGTGCCCTCGACCCCGCCCATCGACCCCCCACTTGACCAGGAAGACGGCAAGGAAGCAGGAAGTCCCGCTGCCTTGTCTTCCGGTGCCCTCGACCCCGCCCATCGACCCCCCCCCCACGTGACCAGGAAGACGGCAAGGAAGCAGGAAGTCCCGCTGCCTTGTCTTCCGGTGCCCTCGACCCCGCCCATCGCCCCCCCACTTGACCAGGAAGACGGCAAGGAAGCAGGAAGTCCTGCTGCCTTGTCTTCCGGTGCCCTCGCCCCCGCCCATCGCCCCCCCCCCCACGTGACCAGGAAGACGGCAAGGAAGCAGGAAGTCCTGCTGCCTTGTCTTCCGGTGCCCTCGACCCCGCCCATCAACCCCCCACGTGACCAGGAAGACGGCAAGGAAGCAGGAAGTCCCGCTGCCTTGTCTTCCGGTGCCCTCGACCCCGCCCATCGACCCCCCCCCACGTGACCAGGAAGACGGCAAGGAAGCAGGAAGTCCTGCTGCCTTGTCTTCCGGTGCCCTCGACCCCGCCCATCGACCCCCCACGTGACCAGGAAGACGGCAAGGAAGCAGGAAGTCCTGCTGCCTTGTCTTCCGGTGCCCTCGACCCCCCCCATCGACCCCCCCCACGTGACCAGGAAGACGGCAAGGCAGCAGGAAGTCCTGGCTGCCTTGTCTTCCGCGCCCCTCGACCAAATTTTATCGTGACCTCTTATCGTTGATTCAGGAAGACGCGGGCGAAGCAGGAAGTCCCATGTCTTTGTCTTCCCGCGCCCCTCAATCTCCCCGGCCCTCGAATTCCCCATCGACGTGACCAGGAAGACGCGCAAGGAAGCAGGAAGTCCTGCTGCCTTGTCTTCCGCCGCGCCCTCGACTTCGCCCATCGAATTTCCACGCGATCTTCAGGAAGACGGCAAGGAAGCAGGAAGTCCTGCCGTCTTGTCTTCCGCGCCCTCGACCCCGCTCCTCGGTTCTCTATCAAAGTGATCGTGGAAGACGGCAAGGAAGCAGGAAGTCCCGCTGCCTTGTCTTCCGCGCTCCTCGACTTCATTTATCAATTCTTATCCCACGTGACCAGGAAGACGGCAAGTAAGCAGGAAGTCCTAAGGCTTTGTCTTCCGCGCCCTCGACCCCGCATCTCTCACGCGCAATTTACCAGGAGCACGGCAAGCGAAGCAGGAAGTCCTGCTTGCCTTGTCTCCAAAAAACCTCGACCCCGCCCATCAATTCCCCCCCCCACGCGACGCCAGGAAGACGGCAAAAGCGAAGCAGGAAGTCCTGCTGCCTTTGTCTTCCGCGCCCTCGACCTCACGACGATTTTAACTCTACCTAACGCTGTGGACCTTCTTTACAGTTTAATAAAGTTATGCCTTTATTAATCGTAATTCCCCACGTGATTCAGGAAGACGGCATGGAAGCAGGAAGTCCTGCGCTGCCTTGTCTTCCTGCGCCCTCGACCGCAAGCTACTGCTTTCAGTTCATTAAACTGTATTAAAGGGTCATATACTAGGTAGGTTGAGAAACCACCATCTAGATATCTATACCCCTGCTGGGATGTAGTCGAGAATCTGCACTGGCTTTTTTGGTTGCCGTGATCACACTGCTGACTCATGTTCGCTGTTCAGTGGCCTACTTTTCATATTCTCCAGATCCCTTTCAAGCATGTAGTTATATTGCTTTCAGGTGTCACTCATTCCATATCTGTGAATTAAGTGTAGTATCTGGCATTTATCTCTGCTGGAATTCATTTTGTAAGTTTTGGTCCGGCTCTCTAATCTGTCCCCATCATTTTGAATCCTGCCCCTGTCCTATGGGAAATAAGCTACCCCCTCCTCATTTGGTGCCGTCTTCAAATTTGATTAGCGTGCCCTCTATTCCATCATTCAAGTCATTGATAAAAATACTGAATACTGCTCCAGTATTTCCTCCACTGACTGGCCTCCTTCATACCCGCATCACAGTTGGTGGTGCTAACCCTCTTGTGGCATTTCTGATGGTGTCTGGACAGAAAGCCGCAAGTTGGGCGGGCAGGGGCAGGCCGCCCTGTGTCTTTAGGTGTTGCTAGTCGCTGATGTGGTAGGATTTTGTTCTAGTGCTCCATTCCTAGTCAAAGGGGCTGCATCTTCTCACCAGAAGGTAAAACCTGTCTCTCGCACTGAAGCTCCTATCACCAGTGGCGAGGGAGGTTAAGAGCCTGTGTATCTAATCTGAGGGAACTGGGTTTGATTCTCAGCTCCCAAGCACTCTGAGCTGTGGAGGCTTCCTCTGGGGAATTCACCCAGGATTAGCCTCTGCACTTCTACACACGCCAGCCAAGTGATCTTGGGCTAGTCACAGCTCTCCTTGGAGCTCCTCTCTTAGCCCCACCCACTTCACAGGGTGTTTGTTGGGGCGTGGAGTGGTGCTGAGAATGGGCACCTTTGAGCTCCCTTTGAGAGAAAAGGGGGACATAATTCCAAATTCTTTCTTCTTCTTCTTCTTCTTCTTCTCTTTCTCTTTTCTCTTTCTCTTCTTCTTTCTCTCTTCTTCTTCTTCTTCTTCTTTTCTCTTTCTTTCTTTCTTCTTCTTCTTCTTTCTTCTTCTTTCTTTCTTTCTTTCTCCCTACTGGCCACTGGTAAATGCAGGTGATTGTGTATTTCCAAAAGGAGCTTTAGGGAGTGGGCAGGGAAGAGGGTTAGGCCTTTGGCGAAAGTCAAAGATGAATGGAAACATAAATCCACGATGGCGTTCTGCCCAAATCGAAAGGGCAGCCACTCGCTCTGTTTTATTAGGATCGCTATGGCAATCTTGCCTGTACCAGGATACCCCAAAACCAGTAGATTCTAATCCAGAGGTCCTTCCAGATGATTATCACTTCGCCAAGTCACAAACCATAATAACTTCCAGGGAGGGGCTTTGGCTGGTATGGTGCTAATCTTTGGCCAAAGTTTCAAATTCTGCCATTGCTCACTCCAGTCAATTTAGGGAAAGAGGGGTTCAACTACCTGTCCCTGCATAACCGCAATTTGACTTTCAGGAATCCTTCACATTCTGGCTTCCAGTGGATAAAAAGGTGTCTTATATACAGGCTGTACGCCAGTGAAAGCATTTTAAGCGTAAGCAACCGTGGGATTTTCCCCCCCTTAAAAACAGACCCACAGACCCACCTAATGCTGCTTTTTAAAAAAAAAATAGCAAAAAAGCAGTTTTAGGGGGATAAGAACAGATTGTCGCTGCCAACCTACGCAGGAGGTCCATAACGAAAGCCAAGAGGGTGAGCTTCGATTCCAGCAGGGCCTGGCCTCCTCTTTGGCGGCCTCCCTGGGATCCAAAACGCGAAGTGAACTACTCTTAAGTCCAAAAACCTTGCCGAGTGACTGAATCTCCCGGCGCTTCGCGGAGTGTTTTGAACTGCCGAGGCACCGAGGTGCGTACGCTCGAAAACATTCTCTTAAAATCCCTTCGGTTGATCCAGGGGAAAAAAGGCATTTTTGTGAATGCTATAAAAACGCTTTAAAAGATCTGGTGAGGGAAATCCAGCAGACCCTACTACAACCTTCCGTTGCAATGTTTTTACGCTGATGTGCGCAATTCTTGGGGCTCAGAACGAAGAGGCTGGTGCCGACCAGCGAAAAAGGCTCCCCGGATGGTCCTTTCCAGTTCCCAAATAGCAGCCGATACCGAGATACGCTTCCTGTTCAAGGTGAGTGCAGCCGTCCTTCAGGTGGAGTGCCCAATTCCCCTGTTTGTAGGTCTGGCCAGGTGTCGCGTGATAGTCCTGGAATCACCTTTTGGCCGCTTCCTCTGGTAAACTGGCTCTACCGGTGAAGTTTTAATACGCCTCTTTGCCGCCAAGCGCGGCTGCGATTCCGGCCACCTTGAAACCAGCAAGGAGTCCGATCGGGCCCCCCACGATGCCACCAATGAGCGCGCCTGCCAAGGGCAGAGTGGCCAACTTGTACTTGGCTGCCTGCAAAAGAGAAGGGGAGGGAATCCTTTTTAGAAATGCCGCCCACAAAGGTGTCTCTTTCCACTCTCCCCACTGAGCTGGGTGGAGACATTTTTTTTATTTATTTATTTATAGTTAAGCTTATAGACCGCCCTCCCCCGAAGGGCTCAGGGCGGTTTACGACGACAATAAAACAGATGATACAGCGGCACATAAGTGCCGATACAAATTCAAAACATGGGCCATTGGCCATACCATAAAAAATTTGAACTTAGTCAGATGGCTTCCCAATGACTAAAACTCATCTAAGAGGGGAAAAGCAAGGTCACAGATGTTAAAAGAAGGAAACAAGGAGGGGGGAAGGCATCAGCGGGCTGGCCTCCCAAAAAAGCCCGGCTGAATAGGTTCAGTCCCCATATGGCCCTTCTGCAGAACTCCTCCTTAAGGTCCTTCCAAGAGGGTCTTTCAAACAGCTGGTGGAAGAGCATTCCACCAGTCAGGGGCCAGGGCTGTAAAGGCCCTGGCCCGGGTGGAAGCCAGCCGCATCATGGAGGGGCCAGGGACTACCAGTAGGTTGGCCTCTGCCGAACGCAGAGGCCGAGATGGGACATATGGGGTCAGACGGTCCCGCAGTTTCTCCACTTCCTTGGTCCGAGAACTACGAAGCGTTAAGGAGGCTTCCGTCTGGTAGCAGAAGTTTCCCAAGCATTCCTTTATAGAAGTTAAATACATGGATGTTACATACTTAGTTTCAGTGATCTAACAACCACTGGTGCAGATTCTTTGGAGCTCACAAATTTGATAACGTTTTCCCAAGTATGAAAAGCTCATATTTTTAGATGGAGATATTTCTTTTGGCATTGTGGTGTAGGATTTAGAACTGCATTTTCCAGAACTGGGGCGTTCAGACTGCCGCGGTGGTTAAGAAGGCCCAGCAAAGACTGTACTATCTGAGGCTTTTAAGGAAACAACAACTGGATGGAAAACTCCTGGTGTCCTTTTACCGCTGTGCTATAGAGAGTGTCTTAACCTACTGCATCTGTGTATGGTTCTCCAGTTGCACAGTGGCAGATAGGAAGGCGCTCCAAAGGGTGATCACTCCTGCACAGAGGATTATCGGCTGCCCTCTCCCCTCCTTGGAAGAACTCTATAATTCCCGAAGCCTAAAGAAAGCCCAACATATTCCGAGAGACCCGTCTCATCCAGCACACTCTCTTTTTGAACTGTCGCCATCCGGCAGAAGATACAGGTCTATCAAAACTAGGACAAAGAGGCTTAGAGACAGCTTCTACTCTAGAGCTGTGGCGATGCTGAACTCCGCGGCTTCGTGTTGATGTGTTTGGGGCTGTGTAGGGATGGGTGGAGGAAGGGGAAAGTGAGGATGGGGTATGAGTCTGGAATTGTGTGCATCGAGAAATGCTGCTGTAAATTTTGTTGTGCGTGCACAATGACAATAAAATGCTTATGCTTTTCCAGATTGGAGTCCTCCGTTCTTAACAATGGTCCACTATATCACACAGGCTCTCAACAGGAGAAGGAGCAGGCCTGAAAGAATCCTTCTGAAATAACAGTTCCAATCGGAGAGCCGGTGTGGTATAGTGATCAGAGGAGCAGACTAAGAGCGGAGAGACCCAGTGTTACAGTAACACCAGGTTCAAATTCCTATTGTGCCACCAAGCTTGCTGGCTGATCCTTGGGCCAGTTATACACTCTCAGACCTAATCTACCTCACACGGTTGTTGTAAGAAGAAAACAAGATGCTGGCATGCTTCTCTGAGCTCCTTGGAAAAGTGAGCTGAAAACATAAACTAAGCTTTCTTTAGCACTTGGAAACATTCAAGAGCCATCAGCACCCTAGTTCTTGCTGTATTTCCTCGAAAGTGGCTTTGTTTTCAATTCCATTCAAGTCCAGGAGCACTTTAGAGACCAAGACTAAGATTTCTGGGGTCTCCGCTTTCCAGAGCTCCCCTTGCGAGATTCATCCGCTCCCGCTGTCGGAGAGCTCTGCCTCTTGAAAGCACCTCCCTTGAAAATATTTCCACTCTCTAAGACCGTGGTGGCGAACCTTTGGAACTCCAGATGTTATGGACTACAATTCCCATCAGCCCCTGCCAGCATGGTCAATTGGCTGATGGGAATTGTAGTCCATAACATCTGGAGTGCCAAAGGTTCACCACCACTGCTCTAAGATGTTCCTGGACTCCAAGCTACCCTCTGAAATTCTTCCCAGTTCGAATTTCTTCTCGTATATCTGTGAGAACCAGAATGTCATCTTGGGATTTGCACCCCATGTTTCCCTGCCGGCCTTCCATTCTGCAGAGCTCCCCTGCGCCCCACCCTGCCCTTTTCACCCTTTGCTGGTTTCTGCCTATTTTCTGAGAAGCCACCTCCGAGCACAGCAGGCACCGCCAATAAGAACATAAGAACAAGCCAGCTGGATCAGACCAGAGTCCATCTAGTCCAGCTCTCTGCTACTCTCAGTGACCCACCAGGTGCCTTTGGGAGCTCACCTGCAGGAGGTGAAAGCAATGGCCTGCTCCTGCTGCTGCTGCTCCTGAGCACCTGGTCTGCTAAGGCATTTGCAATCTCAGATCAAGGAGGATCAAGATTGGTAGCCATAGATCGACTTCTCCTCCATAAATCTGTCCAAGCCCCTTTTAAAGCTATCCAGGTGAGTGGCCATCACCACCTCCTGTGGCAGCATATTCCAAACACCAATCACACGTTGCGTGAACAAGTGTTTCCTTTTATTAGTGTAGCCAACTGGAATAGAGCCCTACCTTGCTTAGACTTCTGTTTCCTTCTTCAACGTTCGCACCGGCAGTGTTGATGTGGTCTTCAATCCGGTCAACTTTCTCTTGCTGGGACTGCGAGCAAAGCGAGAAGGTCAACCACGCGGCCCGGAAGCAGAAGGAAACCAACAAACACCCTTAGAGAACCCGGCACCAACGACCCCCAACTGCAACAGTCACGTAACTTGTTTGTTTGTTTGTTTGTTTGTTTGTTTGCTTGCTTGCTTGCTTGCTTGCTTGCTTGCTTGCTTGCTTGCTTGCTTGCTTGCTTGCTTGCTTGCTTGCTTGCTTGTTTGTTTGTGGGTTTTGTATACCGCCCTACCCCCGGAGGGCTCTGGGCTGTGCACAACATAATTTCCTCATACAGCATATACAACAAAACCCCATTAAAATAGATTAAATTAGATTAAAACACAGCAGTAATTAACAAAGATGGCGTCAGCGATAAACCCCAATTAAAACCCTCCCAGAAAGAGGGGGGAAACAAAACAAAAAGTACTTAACAACACCACCCCCACCCCCCGCCATGCATTTGAAACTTTTTAAATAAAAATACAATGAATTATAAATGTTCTTGTATCAAAGTACCACGTTTGATAATGCACAAAATAATGCAAAGACAGCAGGTAAAAATGAGTGATAATTCTGATATTCGTTCAGGACTATATTCTAACTCGGAAACATACAACATGCACCTCAGCTGACCTTACTAACATCTTTGTCTGAGACAGAGTACAGAAGACAAAGGAAGAAGAAGAAGAAGAAGAAGAAGAAGAAGAAGAAGAAGAAGAAGAAGAAGAAGAAGAAGAAGAAGAAGAAGAAGAAGAAGAAGAAGAAGAAGAAGAAGAAGAAGAAGAAGAAGAAGAAGAAGAAGAAGAAGAAGAGGAGGAGGAGGAGGAGGAGGAGGAGGAGGAGGAGGAGGAGGAGGAGGAGGAGGAGAGGAGGAGTTTGGATTTATATCCCCCCTTTCTCTCCTGCAGGAGACTCAAAGGGGCTTACAATCTTCTTGCCCTTCCCCCCTCTCAACAAACACCCTGTGAGGTAGGTGGGACTGAGAGAGCTCCGAGAAGCTATAACTAGCCTAAGGTCACCCAGCTGGCGTGTGTGGGAGTGTACAGGCTAATCTGAATTCCCCAGATAAGCCTCCACAGCTCAGGCGGCAGAGCTGGGAATCAAACCCGGTTCCTCCAGATTAGATACACGAGCTCTTAACCTCCTACGCCACTGCAGAGCACGTTACATGAATTTGCATTATTGCTTCAACGGGATTCACCTCTTTGTTTCCTTCCTTTACGATGCAGAGGTAAAGTTAAGAGATCGGCTCTTGGTATACTCACATTAACTAGCACAGAGAAGTCAGTCACTAGAGTGCCCAGTTCAATCAAGTCCTGAAAACGAAACACAAAAAGTGTTCCCCTTTTCCTTATGAAATCTGATTCAGAACAATAAAAGAATGGTTTGAAGCAAGAGTTTGAAGCGGTACCTCTTCCAAAGTTTCCCACGACTCAGCAGCATTTTGATCCTGGGGAATTTCAGGGAGGGGAGAAAACAGCTGGATAAAACTCTGAGAAGTCTCTTCCGTTTCTGAGTCATGAAATGTTTCTGAACAGAAAGATTATAAGTCTTAGGGATATACATATACATAAGCCTTTATTGGCATAATCAGAAAGAGTTACATAATCGGGAACAATTGCATGAATACATGATAGATAAAAGGCCCCACGGGGAGCACAACAAATACGTTCTACTGGGAACTCTCAACTATCTCCGCAATGAAATTGGCGACCTCTTCACAAAGACCGGGGTCCGAGTTGTTTAACAACAGAGATAACCTAGTCAGATCAGGCAGCCCAGATTGGAAGAAAAAATGTAGGTTGGTATATTTAGATCTGATGTTATCAAATCTGGTGCAGTGCAAAAGTTGGTGAGTCAGGGTTTCAACCACTTTAAGTTTGCAACTGCATAGCCTTGCGGATTTATCTAAATTGCTGAACCTACCCTTTAATAGGGCAGAGGGCATAACGTTAAAACGCGCAATGGTAAGGGCTCTCCTTGCGCGTGGGTTCGTTAAGGTATGGAGGTAATAGGCCATGCGTCTCTGCTCAAATGGAATTAGGAGTTGTGTTGGAGAGCAGGTTCGTTTGGCTGCTTGATGTAAATTTGCAAATTCTAGATCTAAAAGCCGATCTCTGAGCCTATTGTACGCTTCTGAATAGGACATTAGGTAGAGTGATTCAAAAGGCAGGCCGATAGAAATAATCTTTCTCTCGATTAGAGAAAACCAGGGGTTAGCCTGCGTGTCCTGTAGTGTCAATGAGACAAGGGGTCTTAGGAATATGCAATATCCCTACATTAAGAAACACCTGAGCTCTCATGCACTAAGTGGCATCAACTTCTCCTGAGTAAAATACCTACTTACCTATCAAGGACCACGTGCCAATCCAAGGGCAGAAAATGAGCACAATCTCTGCCACCTAAAGCAATCTTTGGTTAAGAATCCAGGCCTAGCCCCGGACGCAGGCAGATTGAACAGTGGGAATGTCTAGCCTGCAGGAATTTGCTATTTAGGCAGCTGACCAATCCACATTCACTTTTGTTCCTATTTAAATATTTGCAAGGGATTTTTCGTACACTAATGGAGTGATAAGCTGCAGTACTGCAGTCAAACTTCTGCTCACCAGACTTCTTCTCTGGTATGGAGGGCCAAAAAAGTTTATGCAGATTTCTGATCGTGGGGGGGCGCCGCACTCGCAACCCTCGCGATGTGGAGCACCTTCCTTATGAGGAGAGGCTGCAGCGTTTGGGACTCTTTAGTTTGGAGAGGAGACGTCTGAGGGGGGATATGATTGAAGTCTATAAAATTATGCATGGGGTAGAAAATGTCGACAGAGAGAAATTTTTCTCTCTTTCTCACAATACTAGAACCAGGGGGCATCCATTGAAAATGCTGGGGGGAAGAATTAGGACTAATAAAAGGAAACACTTCTTCACACAACGTGTGATTGGTGTTTGGAATATGCTGCCACAGGAGGTGGTGATGGCCACTCACCTGGATAGCTTTAAGAGGGGCTTGGACAGATTTATGGAGGAGAAGTCAATCTATGGCTACCAATCTTGATCCTCCTTGATCTGAGATTGCAAATGCCTTGGCAGACCAGGTGATCAGGAGCAGCAGCAGCAGGAGCAGGCCATTGCTTTCACCTCCTGCAGGTGAGCTCCCAAAGGCACCTGGTGGGTCACTGAGAGTAGCAGAGAGCTGGACTAGATGGACTCTGGTCTGATCCAGCAGGCTAGTTCTTATGTTCTTATGATGTGGAAGGGGTAACTGTAACTCAACTCCTTGTTACATCAAGCAACAACCTTGTAATATCAAAGACAGGTTCCCCAGTAAAGGCCCATTTAATGGGGGCTTATCCACTTCATCAGTATCACTTATTCACGCCTGCCCATTATTGGGTTCACAGTTTCCAAATATATAGATTACATTAGCATTGCTATCATTATGGTTGTCGTGTCCTTTATGTCTGGGCTAAGGGGAATTCTTCCACCAAGCTAGGGTCCCTCTCAAGAGCTAGGTAAGACACAAAATATGGTTCTTTAAAAGCTACTGAAGAAAAAGAGTTTGGATTTATATCCCCCCTTTCTCTCCTGCAGGAGACTCAAAGGGGCTTACAATCTCCTTGCCCTTCCCCCCTCACAACAAACACCCTGTGAGGTGGGTGGGGTTGAGAGAGCTCCGGGAAGCTGTGACTACCCAAGGTCACCCAGCTGGCGTGTGTGAGAGTGCACAGGCCAATCTGAATTCCCCAGATAAGCCTCCACAGCTCAGGCGGCAGAGCTGGGAATCAAACCCGGTTCCTCCAGATTAGATACACGAGCTCTTAACCTCCTACGCCACTGCTGCTCACCATTGCTATCATTATGCTGCTTGCCATTGCTATTATTATGGTTGTCGTGTCCTTTATGTCTGGGCTAAGGGGAATTCTTCCACCGAGCTAGAGTCCCTCTCAAGAGCTAGGTAAGACACAAAATATGCTTCTTAAAAAGCTACTGAAGACAAGAGAAGCCCTCCTACCTCCTCCGACGGTCATTGACCTGGTCAAGGGCACCTGAGGCGACGCCTGTCTTTCGTTCAACTGCCTTTTAAGTTCTTCAGCAGACTCTAAATGGAGCCGCAGAAACTCCTGTATGGCAGATGAGGCCTCCTCTTTCACCGGGTTGATCAATCTCTGCAGAGCTTGTAGGTCTTCCTTCCGGACCCGCAAGCAAAGTTTCTCCATCTCTCTGATATTTGCTCGCAGCTGCTGTAAGAATATATTTTACATGATTTTTAATGCCATGAAAATCCCGGGGTACAAGGTACAGAGCAGAAGAAGAGTTTGGATTTATACCCCACCTTTCTCTCCTGTAAGGAGACTCAAGGCAGCTTACAAACTCCTTTCCCTTCCTCTCCCCACACCAGACACCTTGTGAGGCAGGTGGGGCTGAGACAGTCCTGTGAGAACTGTGACTAGCCCAAGGTCACCCAGCAGGAATGTAGGAGTGCGTAAACACTTCTAATTCAGAAGAAGAAGAAGAAGAGTTTGGATTTATATCCCCCCTTTCTCTCCTGCAGGAGACTCAAAGGGGCTTACAATCTGCTTGCCCTTCCCCCCTCACAACAAACACCCTGTGAGGTGGGTGGGGCTGAGAGAGCTCCGAGAAGCTGTGACTAGCCCAAGGTCACCCAGCTGGCGTGTGTGGGAGTGTACAGGCTAATCTGAATTCCCCAGATAAGCCTCCATAGCTCAGGTGGCAGAGCGGAGAATCAAACCGGGTTCCTCCAGATTAGCTACACGAGCTAACCTCCTACGCCACTGCTCCTCCTCTAAGAAGTTTCAAGGCCGCTTACAAACTCCTTTCCCTGCCTCTCCCCACATCAGACACCTTGTGAGGCAGGTGGGGCTGAGACAGTCCTGCGAGAACTGTGACTAGCCCGAGGTCACCCAGCAGGAATGTAGGAGTGCGGAAACACTTCTAGTTCACCAGGTAAGAGTCTGCTGCTCGTGTGCAGGAGTGGGGAATCGAACCCAGTTCTCCAGATTAAAGTCCACCTGCTCTTAACTAACACACCACATTGGGAAGGGAGTCTTCTGTGTGTTTCTTTGGGTGGGAGAAAAGGGATGAAGGAAAGCAGGCCCGTGTCCCATTGCAGATTGCATTCAGGCCCTTTTAATACACAGTACGATTTTATATGGTAGATCTCCTCTCACCCAACATCATGCCAGTCTGACTCTATCTACACTGGCTTCTAATTAATGTCCGGGCCTAATCAAAAGTGCTGGCATTGATCTTTAAAGCTCTAAATCAGTGGTTCTCAACCTTCCCAATGCCGCGACCCTTTAAATACAGTTTCTCATGTTGTGGTGACCCCCAACCCTAACATTTATCCATTTTGCAGATGGAGAACATTGATGCAGAGAGTCTTCGGCGACCCCTGTGAAAGGGTCGTTCGACCCCCAAAGGGGTCGCGACCCACAGGTTGAGAACCGCTGCTCCAAATGATTAGTAAGCATTAACATGTATTTGTCTAGGCCAGTGATGGCGAACCTTTTCGAGACCGAGTGCCAAAACTGCAACCCAAAACCCACTTATTTATCGCAAAGTGCCAACATGGCAATTTAACCTGAATACTGAGGTTTCAGTTTAGAAAAAATGGTTGGCTCCGAGGTGAATGTTCCTCAGGAGTAAGCTTGGTGAAGCAACCGTGCAATGCTTTGAATGGGTGAATCACAACCCTAGGAGGGTTTACTCAGAAGTAAGTCCAGCCTAGATATGTGGGGGGGGGGATTTTCCACTCCCCCTACATGACGAACTCTGTGCACATGCACCCACAGAGAGGGCTCTGAGGGCCACCTCTGAAGAAGAAGAAGAGTTTGGATTTATATCCCCCCCTTCTCTCCTGCAGGAGACTCAAAGGGGCTGACAATCTCCTTGCCCTTCCCCCCTCACAACAAACACCCTGTGAGGTAGGTGGGGCTGAGAGAGCTCCGAGAAGCTGTGACTAGCTCAAGGTCACCCAGCTGGCGTGTGTGGGAGTGTACAGGCTAATCTGAATTCCCCAGATAAGCCTCCACATCTCAAGCGGCAGAGCTGGGAATCAAACCCGGTTCCTCCAGATTAGATACACGAGCTCTTAACCTCCTACGCCACTGCTGCTCCATGCCATAGGTTTGCCACCACTGGTCTAGGTCATTTGTAATTATTTCACACCACGCTTTTATTGGTGGCTCATGTGAGCTTGCCCATACAAACTACATGTTAGCATCTGTGTTTTTTGCATCCCCCATGCCTCAGTCGAGGTACCTTCAGATGGCAGGCGTGATGCTTCTGTTTTCCAGGTTTTTTAAAAAAAAAACAGCATTCACCACACACCCTAATAAGAGCTTCTCTTTTGACTTTTACAACCACTGCCTTCTTACCTGCACCGTGCGTCCTGCATTGATGTGCTCTTCGTGCAACCGGTCCCACAGACTACACCGCTGGTACTAAAAAAGCAAGGGAAAAGGAGAGAATCGACTTAGTGGATATTGCAGGTGGGCAACAGAGGAGAGGGGGTGGGTGGGTGGGAAATAGACCTTGACCTTGAAGAATCATTTTTGACGCTCAACAATAACCCTAGATTCAATTCCAGTTGCACCACAGATGTTTGTTTACATCTTTTATTGATGGAGTCAGCAGTCTTCCCATTTAGGGAGGGTTTTTAAAAAATGGGTTTGCTTGAGCGCCCGATTCGATTTTAAACTTGTATTAACCGCTGTTTTAAATGGGGAGCTAGTAATTTATTTATATTGGATCTTAACTGTTTAGTTTGATTGTACTTAGCCGAATTGTGATTTAATTTTGTTGTACGCCGCCCAGAGCCCTTCGGGGATAGGGCGGGATATAAAACTAAACAATAAATAATAAATAAAATAAATAAACAACGTTTTGGGAGTATAAGGACTCAGGGATAAACTCTTCTCAAGGCAAGCTGAGAAGAAGGCCAGAGAAAAATAAAAAGCATTTCCAGGTGTGGCTGCTGCAATGCATGAACAAGTCCAGCCAGACGTGTCTAGCTGACCTTCTCGAATTAGGACAGTGGTGGCGAACCTCTGGCACGGGTGCCAGAGGTGGCACTCAGAGCCCTCTCTGTGGGCACACGTAAACAGAGTGCCCCCCCATCTAGGCTAGCCTGGGCCACTGGGCTCCATTATTAGCATAAACCTAACACCTAGTTTTGGTGAAGCAGTGTAGGTAACCGAGTTAAATGCTGTTAAACCCCACTGATTTTCATATGAAGAACTAAAGTGTGATCCTTTACCTGGGAGTAAGCACAGTTGCTGGCAATGGGGCTTGTTTCTGAGTAAACCCTCCTAGGGTCGTGATTCATCCGTTGGAAGAGTTGCACGGTTGCTTCAAAACAAAGCCACCGACTACCACCAAGCTTACTCCCGAGTAACGCACACCTCGGAGCCAACTGTTTTTTCCTAAACTGAAACCTCAGTATTCAGATAAAATTGCTGTGTTGGCACTTTGCCATAAATAAGTGGGTTTTGGGTTGCAATTTGGGCACTCGGTCTCAAAAAGGTTCGCCATCACTGAACTAGGATATTCACTGCAGGTATATCCAAAGACTTTCCTTCAGGTTGGTTGCAGTCACACAGCAGCTGAACTACCACTGTCGAAAAAGTCTGCATCCAGCGGGGCTTTTAAGACCCACCAAATTTCATTCTTGGTACAAGCTTTCATGCACATGCCAAAAATAAAACTTGGTTGGCCTTAAAAGGCTGGGGATAATTAGGAAAGGAATTGAGAATAAAACTGCAAAGATTGTCATGCCCTTATATAAAGCAGTGGTGCGACCGCACTTGGAGTCCTGTGTTCAGTTCTGGTCGCCACATCTCAAAAAGGATATTGAAGAGATAGAAAAAGGGCAGAGAAGGGCAACGAGGATGATTGAGGGACTGGAGCACCTTCCTTATGAGGAGAGGCTGCAGCGTTTGGGGCTCTTTAGTTTGGAGAGGAGACGTCTGAGGGGGGATATGATTGAAGTCTATAAAATTATGCATGGGGTAGAAAATGTTGACACGTAACGTGTGATTGGTGTTTGGAATATGCTGCCACAGGAGGTGGTGATGGCCACTAACCTGGATAGCTTTAAAAGGGGCTTGGACAGATTTATGGAGGAGAAGTCGATTTATGGCTACCAATCTTGATCCTCCTTGATCTGAGATTGCAAATGCCTTAACAGTCCAGGTGATCGGGAGCAACAGCCGCAGAAGGCCATTGCTTTCACCTCCTGCACGTGAGCTCCCAAAGGCACCTGGTGGGCCACTGCGAGTAGCAGAGAGCTGGACTAGATGGACTCTGGTCTGATCCAGCTGGCTTGTTCTTATGTTCTTATGTTCTTAAAGGCGCCACTGGTCTCAAATATTTTTCTGTTGCATCAACCAACACATCTACCCACCAGAATCTACAACTATTGAGTAAGAGTGATCTTCACCAGCCAACACTACATTATAAGTGAGTTACAGTTACATAAATAGAACAAACTCCAGGGGATGAAGCCAAAGTAAGATTTCAAATCAAAACATTTCAGCTTTGCTTAAATAGGATCTGATCCCACTCAGCATTCCGTAATGTTAAAATTAAAAAGACCAACCTTTTCAATATTTATCTGATGCTTCCGTAGTCTCTCCAGATCAGTTGGAATTGCAACTTTAATAAACTTCTGGATAGCAGGCTCCAGGCGACGCAGATTCAGCTTTTCCTCCTCTTCAGACATCTTCAAGCTCTTCAAGTCAAGGCAACACTTACGATTCTGCACTTACCTAAAATATTGGTCGGAAATATTTAAGGCTTGATACTGTATTGAGAACACAATGCAAGCATGCTTTTTTTAGGGGCCTTGGGCAATTTTTCTGTGTATGGAAGAGTCACTCAGTTCTCAGGGCGCCTTGTTTTTTCTAACCTTTGCCTCTGATAATTTTGCTGCCCAAAGAGAGACGTACACGCTAAGCAGTGATCACGAACAAGACAGATCTTATATCACTCAGATGTACAGTATTCATACATGTCAGCCACTAGCCAACTTTACTAGTCTGTTGTAAGGACAACTCTGATTGTGTCTGAGAAGCGCTTTAAACAGTAAAAGTGCAGTACAAATGCTAAGTATTATTACTATATGCCAAAGCTATATTATGTTACTGTATCAGATACTATATGCCCAAAAATATCTTGCTATATAAAAAAGTTATTAACAACTTCCACCACTCCACTTTCCCAATGCCCTTTTACCACTGCTGATTTCCCTCAATTTCTAGCTTGCAACCAGCTACCGTAAGAGGGGGGGAGGGGAGGGGAGGGGAGGGGAGGGGAGGGGAGGGAGGAGGGAAACAATCCATTTTCTGCTCAAGGTTTAACATTTCCCCCATCCCTAGTTTATTTACTGCTTTGCCCTTCCCTCCACAACAGGGACCCAAAGTGGCATACATTGTTCTGCAGTGGCGTAGGAGGTTAAGAGCTCGAGTATCTAATCTGGAGGAACCGGGTTTGATTCCCCGCTCTGCCGCCTGAGCTGTGGAGGCTTATCTGGGGAATTCAGATTAGCCTGTGCACTCCCACACACACCAGCTGGGTGACCTGGGGTTAGTCACAGCTTCTCAGAGCTCTCTCAGCCCCACCCACCTCACAGGGTGTTTGTTGTGAGGGGGGGAAGGGCAAGGAGATTGTGAGCCCCTTTGAGTCTCCTGCAGGAGAGAAAGGGGGGATATAAATCCAAACTCCTCCTCCTCCTCCTCCTCTTCTTCTTCTTCTTCCTCTTCCTCTTCTTCTTCCTCTTCCTCTTCTTCTTCTACCTCACAGGGTGTTTGTTGTGAGGGGGGAAGGGCAAGGAGATTGTCAGCCCCTTTGAGTCTCCTGCAGGAGAGAAAGGGGGGATATAAATCCAAACTCTTCTTCTTCTTCTGCTCCATTTTATCCTCACAACAACCCTATGAGGTAGATTAGACTAACAGGCCACGATCACTTAGCAAACTTCCATGTCAAAGTGACAGCTGTGTAAAGTAGATCAGTTTTATTACTGAGCCTAACAGTTAAGTAACTTGCCTCAAATCACCCAGTAAGTTCATGGTGAGATCTGAACCAAGGACGTGTGGACTGATAGATCAGGTCACAATCGTATCCCCACTTCCTTGGAATCAGCGAGTTTTACTTCTGAGTAAACCTTCACAGGACTGCAGTGTTGCCTACCACACTACACCCACCGTTATTTCTTTTGATATTTACACCCCATTTGTTTCTCCAACAGACACGCAAACTCGGCTTACATCATCGTTCCTTTTTCTCCATTTTATCCTAACAACCCTGTGAGGTAGGTTAGGCTCAAAGTCTGCAACTGGCCCAGGGTCACCCAGAGAGCTTCCATGGAAGGGAGGGGACCTGAGCCCAAGTCTTCCAGATTCTGGTCTGAGTAGCCGCTACATCCCTCTTACCAAACCACACGCACCTTTTGCAGAAATTCTGTACATTAAAAGTTTCAGAACACATTTGTAGTGTTCAATACTAGAACCAGGGGGCATACATTGAAAATGCTGGGGGGAAGAATTAGGACTAATAAAAGGAAACACTTCTTCACGCCACGTGTGATTGGTGTTTGGAATATGCTGCCACAGGAGGTGGTGATGGCCACTCACCTGGATAGCTTTCAAAGGGGCTTGGACAGATTTATGGAGGAGGAGTCGATCTGTGGCTACCAATCTTGATCCTCCTTGATCTGAGATTGCAAATGCCTTAGCAGACCAGGTGATCGGGAGCAGCAGCAGCAGCCGCAGAAGGCCATTGCTTTCACCTCCTGCAGGTGAGCTCCCAAAGGCACCTGGTGGGCCACTGCGAGTAGCAGAGAGCTGGACTAGATGGACTCTGGTCTGATCCAGCAGGTTCGTTCTTATGTTCTTATGGAGGTCCACCACAGAGCAAGTCTGTCTAGGATCAGCCTGTTTCAGTCACAGCATCTTCCACTAAGAATTTGCTCAAAGTAAGACAAGGGGGTTCCTACTAATGACAGCGCTTGTGAAGGATGTCTCTGCTTTTCCAAATTCTGTCTGGATTTTACATAATTATATGCTATTGTGTACTTCCTGCATTTCATAGCCCTTTGGCCCAGGGAATTACAGCCTGCGAGATCAGCTTAGCAGTCCATCCAGTCCGGAATCCCGTCTCACCACATAGTTGCCAACCTATTCCTCTGGAAGGCCGACAACAGGGAGCAGAGGCTGAGGCCTTCCCAATATTGCATCCTGGCACGGGATTCAGAGGCTGACTGCCACCGAATCTGGAGGTTCTCTTTTAGTTCTCATGGCTAGTAGCCACTGATAGTAGCCACTGTGAAAAAGGCAAAC
Source organism: Sphaerodactylus townsendi (assembly GCF_021028975.2). Classification (NCBI taxonomy): domain Eukaryota; kingdom Metazoa; phylum Chordata; class Lepidosauria; order Squamata; family Sphaerodactylidae; genus Sphaerodactylus; species Sphaerodactylus townsendi. The sequence continues at coordinate 2,743,974 of NW_025950352.1, forward strand.
TCTATGCTGGGGATAATTAGGAAAGGAATTGAGAATAAAACTGCAAAGATTGTCATGCCCTTATATAAAGCAGTGGTGCGACCGCATTTGGAGTCCTGTGTTCAGTTCTGGTCTCCACATCTCAAAAAGGATAGATAAAGTGCAGAGAAGGGCAACGAGGATGATTGAGGGACTGGAGCACCTTCCTTATGAGGAGAGGCTGCAGCGTTTGGGACTCTTTAGTTTGGAGAGGAGGCGTCTGAGGGGGGATATGATTGAAGTCTATAAAATTATGCATGGGGTAGAAAATGTTGACAGAGAGAAATTTTTCTCTCTTTCTCACAATACTAGAACCAGGGGGCATCCATTGAAAATGCTGGGGGAAGAATTAGGACTAATAAAAGGAAACACCTCTTCACGCAACGTGTGATTGGTGTTTGGAATATGCTGCCACAGGAGGTGGCCACTCACCTGGATAGCTTTAAAAGGGGTTTGGACAGATTTATGGAGGAGAAGTCGATCTATGGCTACCAATCTTGATCCTCCTTGATCTGAGATTGCAAATGGCTTAGCAGACCAGGTGCTTGGGAGCAGCAGCAGCAGAAGGCCATTGCTTTCACCTCCTGCAGGTGAGCTCCCAAAGGCACCTGGTGGGCCACTGCGAGTAGCAGAGTGCTGGACTAGATGGACTCTGGTCTGATCCAGCAGGCTTGTTCTTATGTTCTTATAGACCTCTCCTCAACGAATCTGCCTAATCCAGTTTTAAAGCCATCACTGCCTGTGGACATGATTACATCCGCTGGCACCAACTGCCCCATTTTAATCACTGTGTAAAGAAGAATTTCTTTTTGTCAGTTCTGCATTTACTGCCCACCAGCTTCCTTGGACTGTCTCGAGTTCTAGCATTCCAAGAAAGGGACAAAACGTTCTCTGTCCATTCTCCCCACCCCATGCATAATCTTATAAACCTCTAACATGTAACCTCCACACAGTTGCCTGTTTTCTCAGTTGAAAACCTTTTATTTTATTATTACATGTATAATTTTTATTTAATCCCACATAAAACAAACAAAACATACAAACGTAAAGAAAACACAACACCATCTACACACTGCACCTTGACTTCCAGCTATCTCATCTTTGATTAAAAAGTTATCTCTAGGTTCATGCATATATAATTAAAATATTAATTCAAGAGTTATTTCCTAAGTGCATTCCAGTGTTTATAATCTACTCTTTTTTTTAGATTTCAAACCCTGCCACTACTTCTCTATTGGAACAGTCTTTCAAAAGATATTCTGTAAAAGGTTTCCAGCTTTCACACAAAAAAAGCTGAAACGATTGTCTCTTAATAACATTGTCAATTTGCCATTTCTGAATATGCTGTAACTTTCAGAATCCAGCCCCCTTTCGTTGGTATCTTATTATCTCTCCATTTTTTGTGCATATAAAGTTTTTGCTTTATTTTAAGAGACTCTGACCTCCCTCTTTCATTTAGCACAGTGAAGGCGAACCTTTTCAAGACCAAGTGCCCAAATTGCAACCAAAAACCCATTTATTTATTGCAAAGTGCCAACATGGTAATTTAACCTGGATACTAAGGTTTTTGTTTAGGAAAAACGGCTCTGAGGCGTGCGTTACTCAGGAGTAAGCTTGGTGGTAGCTGTATTGATTACACATGTTGATATCGTAATATTTGGCACAGCTCCTTTACCTCTGGCTGTTTACCATTCTGTACCAATCTCCCCTGCTTATTCAGGTCGAACCAACACTGGGCACACCAGGCGGGGCAAATCCACACTCGCCAGCCGGGAACTCGCCAGTCAAAGTGGCCCAAAGAGATACTGATCATCTGAGTTCAAGGGCCCCCATCCCCCACTGGCTCACTGGGTGACCCTGGGCCATTTGTCCACTCTGAGCCTAACCTACCTCACAGGGCTGGTTTCGAAGCCAACAAGGGGGAGGGGAAGATGCCAGCTATTTGAGGTCCCCACTAGAGGGAAAGATAGATAGTGCACAGTAGGGTCAATTCGTAGTTCTCCAGTTAGGACTACAGTTCCCATCACCCCCCTGCCAGCATCATGCTGGCAGGGGGTGATGGGAACTGTAGTCCATAACATCTGGAGGGCCGCGAGTTTGACACCTGTGCTATAAAGGGAGCTAATAAATAGGATTAACACCCCAGGATCGCCCCCCCTCACTTGCTTCCAGGCCCCCTTTGGGGTCAGGAGGGTATTTAGGAGTGCCCCGCACCCGCTTCCGCCCTAGAGCCTCCCTGGACAGAGGCAGTGTACCGCGGTGCCCCGCTCTTGAGCACGGGCGGCAAGAGAAAGCCTCCCCCCACCCCGCTGCGTGGAAGGGCAGACCCGCCCCCAACCCCAGCCCCTCCCCTGGCCCCCTCCCCAAACTCACCGCCTCGCCGCACCTCCCCAGCCTGCCTTGGCCGGAGGAAGCCGGAAGCTGCCTCACCACAGAGAGGGAACGCCTAGAGCGCCCGCCGCCCGGCTCCTGAGCTTGCAAGATGCGTGCAAGCCCAGAGCACGTGTGCATGCGTTTGGGGAGGTTGTGCCTATCCCCTGGGGCAGTGGCGGCGAACCTATGGCACTCCAGATGTTCGTGGACTACAATTCCCATCAGCCCCTGCCAGCATTGCCAATTGGCCATGTTGGCAGGGGCTGGTGGGAATTGTAGTCCATGAACATCTGGAGTGCCATAGGTTTGCCACCACGGCCCTGGGGTGCTCCCCGGGCGAGGGGTTAGCTGGCTTGGGAGGGGAGGCAGGGTCGACCTTGCAGGGCTGTGCGTGCAGGCGCGCTTCTACAAACCACTGGAGAATTTGGAGCCGGGAGTTTCCCTCCATGGAGATTTTTCCCTCTTGAGACATTGATCCTGTCCTTTTCTTCCCACCTCTTGGCCCCCTTCCCCCGAGTAGTTCTGCACAGCTGCCTTTCATGTTCCATGTTTTTAAAAAGTAGTTATTGATGGGTGATGTGGTTTCAATGCCGCCCTTCCCCTTTCTCCCAATTCGCAGCACACCTCAAGTGGGGGGAAAGGCCCTGTTCTCCAGGAGTCCAGTCGGCCTTTGCCACCTGGCAGTGCGATTGCCTGCGGCAGGGTCTTTTTTTCTGTGCCCCAGATGCCAGGAGGGTATACTCTTTTACCTGAAGAAGAAACCAGATGAACATCTGGCAACTGGAATCCTTCCTACTCATACTAGATCATAGGTGTCAAACTCGCGCCCTCCAGATGTTATGGACTACGGTTCCCATCATCCCCTGCCAGCATCATGCTGGCAGGGGATGATGGGAACTGTAGTCCATAACGTTTGGAGGGCCGCGAGTTTGACACCTGTGTAGTAGATCCACCAGACCACGGCCACACAGCCTGGAAAACCCACCACAACCAGTTGAATCCGGCCGTGAAAGCCTTCGACAATACGTTCTGACTGTAACTTACTGTTCTCCTAGCACAGGGGTCTGCAACCTGTGGCTCTCCAGATGTTCGTGGACTACAATTCCCATCAGCCCCTGCCAGCAGCAGCAAAGCCTATTGCAGGGGAGATGCCACAGACTCTAGCAAAGGGTGGGGAGGAAGCAATGGCTTTACTGGGGTGGCAGCTGCTCCCCCCCTCCCCTCCTTGTGTGACATTTCCCACCTACCTGGCTTGGGGTGGGGGGAGGTCGGAAAGGCATCCACACATCCTCAGCCAATGGGTGCACAGGAGAGTCTCCTGCATGCAACATTAGGCAATTATATAGGGTAAGATAAGATAGGAAGATAAGATGTGGGGAAGGGTGCAATCTGGGTGCTCAAAGAACAGCGCTAAAACTATACCTTTAATAGAAATAATTTAAAAGTCTGTATCAAAAAACCCAAAGTACCAACAGTACAGAATATGACACAATGTGGACCACACATTACAAAGTTTCTCTTCATAGGACCATGTCCATTTCTCCTGCTCAAAATCTCTCTCTTGCACAAACACACAAAGCTCCTCTGAACCCACCACAGGCAAAGGTACAATGGAGCACCTTCCCTATGAGGAGAGGCTGCAGCGTTTGGGACTCTTTAGTTTGGAGAGGAGACGGCTGAGGGGGGGATATGATTGAAGTCTATAAAATTATGCATGGGGTAGAAAATGTGGACAGAGAGAAATTATTCTCTCTTTCTCACAATACTAGAACCAGGGGGCATCCATTGAAAATGCTGGGGGGAAGAATTAGGACTAATAAAAGGAAACACTTCTTCACACAACGTCTAATTGGTGTTTGGAATATGCTGCCACAGGAGGTGGTGATGGCCACTCACCTGGATAGCTTTAAAAGGGGCTTGGACAGATTTATGGAGGAGAAGTCGATTTCTGTCTACCAATCTTGATCCTCCTTGATCTGAGATTGCAAAGGTTTTAGCAGACCAGGTGCTCGGGAGCAGCAGCAGCAGTAGCTGGCTCCCCTTGCTTTCACCTCCTGCATGTGAGCTCCCAAAGGCACCTGGTGGGCCACTGCGAGTAGCAGAGAGCTGGACTAGATGGACTCTGGTCTGATCCAGCAGGCTCGTTCTTATGTAATGTGGGTGCGTGTCTTCTCAATGAAAGATGGTGAGAGGATACAAAGACATACACGCTAATCAAGGCAATCAGCTCAGGTTTTCTGTCCATATGAACTGTTGGTCAAAACAAATCTGCCTTCGGCTTATGTAGTGAAGTATTTACTCAGTGATGCATCTTCTGAGATAACCTTTAGGGTCGCTACATATCTAGCGGAAGTAATATCTCAAAGACGGTACTAAAATGTGTCCCTCGATGTATCAAATCATCTAAATTACATTGATTTAATGTCTGAGGCTCATGAGAAGTTGTTCATATCAGCTTTAATTAACATATGAATATCACAATAGGTCTCCAGAAAGTTTGTGTATAATTTATCCTAACTTAGTGTATTGGATGCCTTGTTGTATTGTTGTTTATGAAACGAACATACTGTATGTAGAATTATTTATGCCTAATAAAGGTTTACTGTACTGTACTGAACTGTTGGTAGAATTCCAGCTGCCCTTCCTTCCACTAATCTGCAGTGTGTGGGGAATGCGGATGGTATTTTAGTGAAACAAAACAGCCTCAGATGAAATCTGCCAAAGATTGCCACAAGCAATCTTCCCACTGCCTTCAAAGCCTTAAATATATTATCCCTCCGAATTTGTAATGTTTGGTTCTTGCCTGCATTGCTGAACTACAGTGTCAATAGATGGCAGTGCAGCTTTATTTAGCCTTGCCAAGGCAGATCCCTACACACCAATTTCAGCTAGTCACTAGTGATATTCAAAATGAGGAGAACAGCTTCATTTCCTAACAGTCTGTGGGCAGCAGTGGTGGGATCCAAAAATTTTAGTAACAGGTTCCCATGGTGGTGGGATTCAAACTGTGTTGTAGCGCCAATGAGGCTGGACGGGGCATGAGGGGGGCGGGGCATTAATAATTTCTCTGTTACTGTAAAAAACTCTTACTGTAAAAAACTCTTAGCAGACCAGGTGATCGGGAGCAACAGCCGCAGAAGGCCATTGCGTTCACATCCTACATGTGAGCTCCCAAAGGCACCTGGTGGGCCACTGCGAGTAGCAGAGAGCTGGACTAGATGGACTCTGGTCTGATCCAGCAGGCTAGTTCTTATGTTCTTATGTTCTTACTGTAAAAAAAAAGTTCCTAATTTCCAGCTGGTATCTTTCTGTCCATCATTTAAACTCATTCTAGCAAGTCCTATCGTCTGCTGCCAACAGAAACAACTACTTCTCCTCTAATTGACTGCCTGTCAAATACTTAATACTTTCAAATACTTAATTGTGTTTCTAGAAATCAAAAGAAGGAGACTTTCCTTAAACCAGGAACTTTACCATATTTCTAAAACAGGTTTTTAAAACAGCCCAACAGGGAGAATTATCCTGTTTTCTACCTTCGCTAACCAGCCACATAGGAGATTACAGGACTTTATGATTTTTGGACCTAATGGAATTTCTAACGGAAAAGCAGACCCAATTAGTAACCCCCTCTCGGCACACACAGATAATTAGTAACCCCCTCTCGGGAACTGGTGAGAACCTGCTGGACCCAACCTCTGCTGTCATGTCACCTCTTAACCTTCTCATTATTCCCCCCCCCTCCACCCCCCAGGCTCCATCTCATATTCTCCAGATATCTCCCGACCCAGAGTTGGCAAGCAGACGCCCACTGCTCTGCGCTGAGTTTGTGCAACGAGGGCAGCGCGAGGTTGTTCTATGGTTCTCCACCCCCTCCCTTGCCAGGCGGAACTCTTCTGCTCGGGCTCGCGGGGGGGAGGGGGGGCGGTCCGTCGCTGCACCGGTCCCCCATAGAGCCTCCAGCTGCGCTAGGCCCGAAGCCTAACGGGACTCTCCTTGCTTGTGTCGCCGAAGCCCCCGGGCGGGATGCGGCTGCTGAGAGGCGGGCTCGGCTTCTTGCTGCGGCCGGGGACGTGGCGCGGGCCCGACCGGCCCCTCTACCAGCAGGGCCAGAGCCCCTCGCCCCGCATCCGGGAGTACTTCTACTACGTCGACCACCAAGGGCAGGTAAAGGGGCTGCGAAGAGTGTCGGTCGCCGTAGTGCGCAGGTGTCAAACTCGCGGCCCTCC
>NW_025950352.1:2750676-2771600 GCF_021028975.2 Sphaerodactylus townsendi
TNGGGAAGGGGAGGAACGTCTGAGGATTGTGGTGCCATTGAGTCCACCCTTCAAAGTGGTTATTTTTTGCATGGGATATTTTTTTGCATCTCTACAGCCTGGATGTCAGTTCTAATTCTGGGCGATATCTTTGTCCTTCTTGGAGATCAGCAGCTCTGGTTTTTGCACGGCATCTGTGCAACAGTAGTTAGTTTTGCAATGTTACCAAACCAACAGTGATGCAGAAGTGTTGGAGATATTTCCAGAGATTCCAAGAATGTCTGAACAAAGGGTTCTCTCTTGAGACAAGAAGACTCTCGGAATCTTGTGTATATTTTTCTTAATATATATTTATCTCGGATCATTTTGATATACATGTTATGGTATTTTGTACATACCTTTATAGCTCACCTTCTCTTGTACACAGTTTTAAAGTTTCATCTAGAAAGAGTGTTGGTGTGCTTAACATCTTTGATCTAATTGTTTTAAATAAATACATAACATATGCAAAGAAAAAGGGAATGAGACTCTCATCTACGGAGCCAGCCTGAGAGCCAGCTTCCACAAGGGGATAGTTTCTGCGGAAGCTGAGTTATTCTCAGCAGCAGAACACAATTCTAAGCCCAGTAGCTCCCTGAAGAATTTCCCAAGGTATAAGTTTTCAAGAGTCAAAGCTCACAATTGACCAGGGTGAACATTGGCCTGCCAAACATTTATATCCAGGGAAAAATTGCTGGTCTCTCAGTGCTATACTGGGATTTGAAATTTGTCTCTGTTACTACAGCCACCAGTTTCCTACTTGTAACTATCTCCTTGTGGAAACAAAAAAATTCCTCAGACTGAAACTCATTGGATGTCATTGAACAGAAGCACATATGGTAGCACCTGTACCCATGTGGCATCCTGCCAGCGTGCAGGCCGGTGTAGCCTTGTGCAGATGACCCAACCACACATTAACTCATCAGGCAGGGCAGAAGAGCAGGAAGGAGCATTTGGGCCTCTGCCTCTGCATGATGGCCCAGTTTTCTGCCTGGTGCAAATGCATTAAAATTTTATTAGCACTTAAAAGACTCTGCGTCACTAAAAACACACAGAGAGAAATTCAGCAAAGGACACATTCCATAAGGACTCCCAGTTTCTCCTACACCAAAGATTAACACTAAAAGTAATTTTTTGCCGCTTGGTCATTAACCCCCGAGGCAAAATTGGATCTTTAGAACTACTACAAGAAGAAGAGAGTTTGGATTTACATCCCCCCCTTTCTCTCCTGCAGGAGACTCAAAGGGGCTTACAATCTCCTCGCCCTTCCCCCCTCACAACAAACACCCTGTGAGGGAGGTGGGGCTGAGAGAGCTCCGAGAAGCTGTGACTAGCCCAAGGTCACCCAGCTGGCGTGTGTGGGAGTATACAGGCTAATCTGAATTCCCCAGATAAGCCTCCACAGCTCAGGCGTCAGAGCTGGGAATCAAACCCGGTTCCTCCAGATCAGAGTGCACCTACTCTTAGCCTCATATTTCTCATATTTCTCTGTTGGTTCTTATTTGAACAATCCTTCAAAACTACTCACCATCAAAAAAAATTTCTATTTTATCCCATTACTCTACCATGGATTTGCAGTTTGTCCAAAAACTTAATCAAGTTCTGCTTGCACAGGGGCTCCTGGAAAAATGTTGATTTTGTGCACATGGAAGTGCTAACTGCACAGGAGGAAAGCGGTGAGGGAAGGAAAGAAGAGCGGCTGTAGAGACACATGAGAGGATAATAGGATCCAAGTCTAGATGTGCAGCAGTTACAGCACAAGCAGGAATGCACAGAAGTCGGGCAGCCCAGTGGGGGAGGGGGGGGAGAGATCCTGGAAATGGTGCAAGACTGTGCCGGCTTGTTTGCCTGCTCCACTGGCATAAGGGGCACCTTTGCTGGCAGGGAAAGCAAAGACACCCGTGGGTGCGCCCCACACAGCTGCCAGACCCAGAAGGACCCACTGCTCAGAAGCTGCAGCAGTGTGGGAGAGCACACCAGTGCAGCAGGGAGCTGGGGGGGGGGGGGCATTCCCGGGGTGGGGCCGACTTCAATGAACCTCTTTCGGGTTCCAGCCTGGGAACACCCCCCTCCCCGGCCACAGACTTTCGCCACTGGAAAGCATGGCGTAAGCCCAGAGGTGGGATCCAGCGGGTTCTCACAGGTTCCCGAGAGTAGGTTATTAATCATTTGTGTGTGCTGAGAGGGGGTTACTAATTGGGGATTTTGCCACGTGATTTTTGCCTTAGTTACACCCCTCCTCTCAGCAGTAGCGTGCAGAACTTGAAGCAGTCTAGCAGGAGGTGCACCAGTGTGCGTGGCAGCCTGCGCCTGCGTGCATTCGTTTCCCGCCCAAGGACCGGCACAGCGTCTGCGTCCTTGCCACAGCCCCGCCCAGGAATGCCCCGCCCCTGGAATGCCCGGCCATGCCCCCATCGTGCCCCGCCCAGCCCCATTGGCGCTACGCCACAGTTTGAATCCCACCACCATGGGAACCTGTTACTAAAATTTTTGGATCCCACCATTGCATAAGCCTGTTTGGTCTATGGGGCTATTCAGCTGGCAGAAGGGTTTTTTAATTTCCCTCCTTCCCATGCCGCCCAAAACCCCTTTGGAGGTGGCTCAGTGGCGCTTTTGCTGCACCATCTCTGCCGCCATGGAGTGGCTTGGACTGTTAGAAGAAGCCATTCATGTGGTTCTGGTGGGTTTCCCGGAAAACCCACCAGAACCAGTTGAATCCGGCCGTGAAAGCCTTCGACATTAATGTTTGGCCAACAGCCAGCTGTGAAATTTCAGAGGCCCTTCTGAGAATATACCCCACAAGCTGAGTCTTGGGGTCCTGGCAACCCTAGTTTTATTATGTTCCCATTTTATTATCCCTTACATGACAGGTTAGGAGCCCCGTGGTGCAGAGTGGTCAGCTACAATACTGTGCTCAAAACTCTGCTCACAAACTGAGTTTGATCCCAACAGAAATCGGCTCACAGTTGACTCAGTCTTCCATCCTTCCGAAGTTGGTAAAACAAGTCCTTAGCTTGCTGGGGGTAAAGTGTAGATGACTGGGGAAGGCCATGGCAAACCATCCCATAAACAGTAAACATCATGATGTGATGTCCCCCCCATGGGTCAGTAATGACCCAGTGCTTGTGTAACCTCTAACTGTGGGTTCTGTGGGGCAGAACTTGGAATGAGTTTGCAACAACAAAATTTAAAAACAAAATGGTTTACTTTCTTAACATATAACATCAAACATCAACATTTAACATCACATTTCAAGGTCCTGTTCAGGTTGCATTTTCAAGTCCTTCTAGTTACAGTCTACTGATACTGCCAAGTCCAATTCTTCTTTGCAAGTGGGTTGGCTCCTGAAGACTCCAAGGGCTTGGTGAACAGGATTCAACATGATGAAGGTTTCCAGGAGAACTCTCACCCATTACAAACACAAAAAACCCTTAACAAGGTGTTAAGGGCTTATACAAATCAAGGTCCGAGTCTGGTAGCCTTGTCTCCTCCAAACTATGAGCTCTGCAGCCTTCTGCTGCTTTGAGTCTCCACCCCTTTCTGGGTCAACCCATTCTGAGCATGGGGGTTACACTTGCACAGAGGACTTTACCTTTGCATTATAAGATGTAGGTGAGTGGAGCTGACGTTGAGAAAAAAGTGGTTTGACAAAGGTGACCTAATAAGTTTGTGGCAGAAAACTGTTCAAACTGGGGACTTCATAAGGAACTCCCCCCCCCCCCGCCCCCGGATCTTTTTTTAATGAGCTAAAAGGCTGCAAACTCTGGCTTTTCCTTGTAGAGCAGGTGCTCCAGCCTCTCAGTTGTCATTTTCGGCACCTTTTCCAGCTGCACAGTATCCTTTTTTTGCTACGCAACTACCACAGCTGTACAAGGTAGATCCCTTTCTTTGACAGTCAGGGCCAGTTCAGGTACACTGTCTTGTGAAGTGATGACAGTTCTCCCCCACATGCGTAGCTTTGCGCTCGCTTTCTTTGCCGCGGCCCGTTTGTTCATTTTGGAGAGAACCTTTCAGAGCTCTTCACAGTCTGCTTTGGTTTTCATCAGCCTGAATAATTCAGTCTCATCTGCAACTTTGGTTGCTTCCCTGCTCCCCCCTGGGTCCAGCAATTCATGAGCTAGTTGAATAGCTTCAGTCTCACACAGTTAAAGAGCTTTGGTCTCACACAGTACTTGCTTTTCGCCATTGTGAAAACTGCCTTCATGCATTTATTTTGATCTAGTCATAGCTCACTTTTCTCGCCAATGGGGACTCCTCCGTTTCATCCTCATAACAACCTTCCTGTGGTGTGGGATGGGCTTCCATAGAATGGAGATACAGACCCAGGTCTCCTAGATCCTACATTCTACCCACTACACCCTGCTCTCTTTCCTGGTCTCTGCTTCCTGTTTAATCAGTTGCTAATCCCCAAGAGCATCCCCACACACACACATAAGAACATAAGAACAAGCCAGCTGGATCAGACCAGAGTCCATCTAGTCCAGCTCTCTGCTACTCACAGTGGCCCACCAGGTGCCTTTGGGAGCTCACATCCAGGATGTGAAAGCAATGGCCTCCTGCTACTGCTGCTCCCGAGCACCTGGTCTGCTAAGGCATTTGCAATCTCAGATCAAGGGGGATCAAGATTGGTAGCCATAGATCGACTTCTCCTCCATCAATCTGTCCAAGCCCCTTTTAAAGCTATCCAGGTGAGTGGCCATCACCACCTCCTGTGGCAGCATATTCCAAACACCAATCACACGTTGCGTGAAGAAGTGTTTCCTTTTATTAGTCCTAATTCTTCCCCCCAGCATTTTCAATGGATGCCCCCTGGTTCTAGTATTGTGAGAAAGAGAGAACAATTTCTCTCTGTCAACATTTTCTACCCCATGCATAATTTTATAGACTTCCATCATATCCCCCCTCAGACGTCTCCTCTCCAAACTAAAGAGTCCCAAATGCTGCAGCCTCTCCTCATAAGGAAGGTGCTCCAGTCCCTCAATCATCCTCATTGCCCTTCTCTGCACTTTTTCTATTTCTTCAATATCCTTTTTGAGATGTGGTGACCAGAACTGAACACAGGGCTCCAAGTGCGGTCGCACCACGGCTTTATATAAAGGCATGACAATCCTTGCAGTTTTATTATCAACTCCTTTCCTAATTATTCCCAGCATAGAGTTTGCCTTTTTCACAGCTGCCATGCATTGAGTTGACATTCCCATGGAACTATCAACTAAGACGCCCAAATCCCTTTCCTGGTCTGTGACTGATAGCACTGATCCCTGTAGCGTGTATGTGAAGTTTGGATTTTTTGCCCCTATGTGCATCACTTTGCATTTTGCTACACTGAACTGCATTTGCCATTTCTTAGCCCACTCACCTAATTTATCAAGGTCCGCTTGGAGCTCTTCGCAATCCTTTACGGTTCTCACCAACCGCAATCCTTTGCGGTTCTCACACACACATTTGTGTTTTCTCCAGAGCCTTTGCAGGGACTCCTTGGTCTCTTAGCTACTCTATCAGCCCTCTAATTAAACTGTCTTCTAGTGATTTTTTTTAATCGCAGAAATAATGAAATCGTGGGTTGTCCTGCGCTTAGAGAAACAGATGTTCTTCATTATACAAGATCATCCCTTTGCCAGACCCCATTAATAGCCTTGCGGAATCCACTCGCCGGTGACTCGATTTGGAAGGTCGGCCGCTTTGTCTTGTTTCTCAGGAGAGCTGCAAAACTCTGGCTGGAGCCCTTCGCTGCCTGGCAGTCCCTTTAGTGGAAAATGAAAGGCTGCTGCAACCAAGCCGAGACAGGGGATTAGCCTCTCTCCTAGTCAGGGCTTCATCCCAATGAGCGGGCTGTAAAGTCACTCCTGTAGCTGAGCAACAGGGAGATGAAGCGTGGCAGGTTCCAGGATGGCTTTCCAGATGCAAAAACACATCACTCAGAAGAAGAAGAAGAGGAGGAGGAGGAGGAGGAGGAGGAGGAGGAGTTTGGATTTATATCCCCCCTTTCTCTCCTGCAGGAGACTCAAAGGGGCTTACAATCTCCTTGCCCTTCCCCCCTCACAACAAACACCTCACAACAAACACAACAAACACCAGAAAGGTGGATTTTTTGGGGCAGCCTAAGTCTCTTCACTGCAAAGGATGAGCCCTGTTACTTGATCGCAGCTAGGAAAACAGAGCCTGCTACGGCATCTTAGAAACTGACTAGTTTATTTCCACATGGCCTTCCACATCAGCAATTGCTTCCTTCATCAGATGCAACAAGTGAACAGTGAACGTGTGGAAAGCTACGGAAGCTATGCGGTGGCAATCTGCTGGCAACACAAGACTCTTGGAGGAGCCAGCGTGGTGTAGTGGTTAAGAGCAGGTGGACTCTAATCTGGAGAACTGGGTTTGATTCCCCACTCCTCCACCTGAGCGGTGATGGCCACTAACCTGGATAGCTTTAAAAAGGGCTTGGACCGATTTATGGAGGAGAAGTCGATCTGTGGCTACCAATCTTGATCCTCCTTGATCTGAGATGGCAAATGCCTCAGCAGACCAGGTGCTCGGGAGCAGCAGCCGCAGAAGGCCATTGCTTTCACACCCTGCACGTGAGCTCCCAAAGGCACCCGGTGGGCCACTGCGAGTAGCAGAGTGCTGGACTAGATGGACTCTGGTCTGATCCAGCAGGCTCTTTCTTATGTTCTTAAGGCCATTGCTTTCACATCCTGCAGGTGAGCTCCCAAAGGCACCTGGTGGGCCACTGTGAGTAGCAGAGTGCTGGACTAGATGGACTCTGGTCTGATCCAGCAGGCTAGTTCTTATATTCTTATGAGTGGCAGAGGCTTATTTGGTGAACCAGGTGTGTTTCCGCACTCCTACATTCCTGCTGGGTAACCTTGGGCCAGTCACAGTTCTTTGAAATTCTCTCAGCCCCACCTGCCTCACCAGGTGTCTGTCGTGGGGAGAGGACGGGAAAGGAGCTTGGAAGCCACCTTGAGTCTCCTTACAGGAGAGAAAGGTGAGGTATAAATCCAAACTCTTCTTCTTCTACATACGGTAATCCCCAGGGATGCCCTGACCTGGATAGCCCAGGCTAGCCCAGTCTGGTCAGATCTCAAAAACTATGCAGAGTTGTCCCTGGATAGTGTCTGAATGGCAGGCCGCCAAGGAATACCAGGATGGGTACACAGGGACAGGCCGTGGCAAACCACCTCTGAGCATTGTCTCTTGCATTGAAAGTCAGCTGCAATTTGGCAAAATACCAGAGTCCAGAGAAGGCCCTTCTGAGGGTTCTCAACATGCTTATAAGCCGTATCTGAATAATGGCGTCTTGGGGAGCAGAGCATCCACAAATGTAAAGGGGCCGAGTTGACCTCTGCGACAGGTGCAGCGCTGTGCTCCTTTATATTGTCAGAGGCTTTTACAGCCAGAATCAACGGGCTGTTGTGGTTGCTGTGGTCTTTCCGGGCTGTGTGGCCGTGGTCTGGTGGATCTTGTTCCTAACGTTTCGCCTGCATCTGTGGCTGGCATCTTCAGAGGTGTGTCACAGAGGGAGGTCTGTTGCACACTGTGTCCTGTGTGTAACACAGTGTGTAACAGACTTCTCTCAACCTTGGCATGGATAAGGGCCATAAAATATTGGCTGCATATACATTTTCTAGTGGGATCCAATAGCTATATTCCCTCTCTGTTATCAGATCACTTTATTTCAGAATGGTATACTTTGATCTTTAGAAAGGTTGAAGCTATTGGTTTCCCCTTGGAATCACAGTCACTCCTTATGCTCACAAAGGTGGAAGCCTTCAGACTAGTTAAGAATAGGCTCTTGGATCTTGATTTTCATAATTTGACTCGTGCTGCCAAGACAACCTGTTCTCCGACTACATTATTAATCCCACGCGAGCGAGGAATTATGGCAGCATATCTTCGTCTGCTGATTAATCCCACCCAGAGGAGAGCCTTGGCTACTGCAAGATGTAATGTGCTGCCATCAGCTCTGCTGGAGGGAAGATTTAAGAATATGGAACGTTCTAAAAGAGTTTGTTCATGTGATCTGACTACGGTTGAAACACTTGACCATTCTTTGTTTCTATGCCCTAAATACAATAAGATACGCATGAAATACATGAATTCCATTTTCTTGCAATGTTCTCAGTGGCATGAGTGTTATAAGATACCCAATCTCCTGAACAGCTCTGGTGTGCTCTTTTGTGAAACTGTTGCAAGTTTTATACTGGAAATTAGTAGTTTTAACTGTATTTCTTAACCTTGTTTTGTTTTAAAATTTTGTCCTGTTTTATATGCCAATAAAGGCTTGTGTTGTTTATACAGTTAACAGACTTCTCTCTGGGATATACCTCTGAAGATGCCAGCCACAGATGCAGGCGAAACGTTAGGAACAAGATCCACCAGACCACGGCCACACAGCCTAGAAAACCCACCAGAACCAGTTGAATCCAGTTGTGGAAGCCTTCGACAATGGCTGTTCTGGGTTTTCTGGTCTGGTAGTTTTTGCTGCTAAGGTTTCAGTCTCATCTGTGACTGGCATCTTCCGAGGCCTATCACGGGACCCCAGCTGCAATTACCCTAGTTGTGGGACCCTCCAGCACAAGAGGCTTTGCGTCCCAATTCCAATTCCAGTTCTAATGCCCACTATTGGGGTGGATCTAAAACTAGCAATGGGGTTGGATGCGTGGCATGCTCTGGCAGCGGCGCCTGGCTCTCCTCCAAGCCCCGGAGGTGTCGGGCCTCTTTTAAATCCATTAGCGTTAACTGCCGATTCACACACTCGCCTCCGCTGCATTAACGGCGTATCGCATTAGTGCGGAATTAATCATTATGGGAGAGATGAAGGGTTGTAATTAGTGTTAAGAGAGGAGTTTGTCTCCTGCCGGGCACTTGGGGCTCATCTGGAAAATGACAATCCCGGGGAACGCAGGAACTATCCGTCACGGAGGGCTCCGCTCGGGGCAGCTGCCTGCCAGCAAACAGTCTATTAAGAAGCTTTTCCCTGCACAAACGCAACCGGAATCCCACCCCTGCCTCCCAGATTCACACCTCATAGGGTTGCCAACTCCAGGTTGGGACATTCCTGGAGCTTTGGAGTGGCACCTGGGAAGGGGGGCCTTTGGAGGAAGGAGGAGGAGGAGGAGTTTGGATTTATACCCCTCCCTTTTCTCTCCTGTAAGGAGACTCAAAGGGCCTACAATCTCCTTGCCCTTTCCCCCTCACAACAAACACCCTGTGGGGTGAGTGGGACTGAAAGAGCTCCATAGAGTTGTGACTAGCCCAGGGGTCTGCAACCTGCGGCTCTCCAGATGTTCGTGGACTATAAATCCCATCAGCCCCTGCCAGCATGGCCAATTGGGCCATGGGATTTGTAGTCCATGAACATCTGGAGAGCTGCAGGTTACAGACCCCTGGGCCATGGGATTTGTAGTCCATGAACATCTGGAGAGCTGCAGGTTACAGACCCCTGGGCCATGGGATTTGTAGTCCATGAACATCTGGAGAGCTGCAGGTTGCAGACCCCTGGACTAGCCCAAGCTTCACCCAGCTGGCATGTGTTGAAGTGCACAAGCTAATCTGAATTCCCCAGATAAGCCTTCACAGCTCAGGCGGCAGAGCGGGGAATCAAACCTTCAGATCCTCTGAAGATGCCAGCCTCAGATGCAAGTGAAACGTCAGGAGAAAATGCTACTGGAACACGGCCATACAACCCGGAAACCCCACAACTCCCCAATCCCATATACATTTTTTGTTAGCAGACAAAAACTTTAGGAACACATTAGAGTTTGCAAAATTTCTGGCAGAGGTTTTCAGAAGCAAAAACCAGAGATCTCAAGCAGCTATTCCCCTGTTGTAATGTTTTGTTCCTGAGTCTATGTAACCTCACCACTTTTGTTCCTTTAATCTATGGACCTGTTTGCTGTTGTTGACAGTATACTGTTTTCCACTGTATGAGGTTGTTTTATGGGTCATTTGACACAACAATATACCTACAAAGCATACACTGACATTAACTGATAAACTGGATAAAAACAACTTTAATCATTAGGTTGTGGTGGATTTTCCAGGCTGTGTGGCCGTGGTCTGGTGGATCTTGTTCCTAACGTTTCGCCTGCATCTGTGGCTGGCATCTTCAGAGGTGTATCACAGAGAGAAGTCTGTAATAAACTGTTATAAGACTTCTCTTATAACAGACTCCCCTCTGTGATACATCTCTGAAGATGCCAGCCACAGATGCAGGCGAAACATTAGGAACAAGATCCACCAGACCACGGCCACAGAGCCCGGAAAACCCACCAGAACCAGTTGAATGAGAATGACCAGACTGGATGAGCATATGTCAGGAGTGCTTTGATTGTGTGTTCCTGCATGGCAGGGGGTCGGACTTGATGGCCCTTGGGGTCTCTTCCAACTCTATAATTCGATGAATCCGGCCATGAAAGCTTTTGACAACATATTTAATCATTAGCCTTATTAGGCCAGTTAGCTGATTTTGATTGGCGCTGTTGTATAAATTTAATTTAATTAATAAATTAATATATGTAGTTATATATACATAAAAGTAAACCCACTTTTACAATATTCACACTTCCCTTTGGATGGGCATTTTAAGTGTATTGGCTCAGTTTTTAGGCCCTGGATGAAAAATGTGGACAGCAGCGTCCATTTCAAGAAAGGGGCAGCATTAGCTGAGCTGTGGGTGGGGAGGGGTCTCTATCACTGACTCTGGTATAGTATCTTAAATATAAGCTATTACACTTAGGCAGAAAAAATGAAATGCACAGATAGATTTAGGATGGGTGACACCTGGATTGACAACACTTCATGCAAAAGGAACCTGGGAGTCTCAGTAGACCATAAACTAAACATGAGCCAGCAGTGTGATGCGGCAGCCAAGAAAGCCAATGCGATTTTGGGCTGTATCAATAGGAGTCTAGTGTCTAGACTGAGGGATGTAATTGTAACTCTGTATTCTGCATTGGTCAGACCTCACCTGGAATATTGTGTACCGTTCTGGGCACTGCACATCTGTTCCGGATACAGGCCGACTGCTGGTATTCAAAGCCCACTTATATAGTAGCCACTGTTCACTCTGTCTCTCTGTTGTGTGAGCAAGAGGCTCCAGTCTGGTGGAGAACCTGTCTTGCTGAGTATTTGGCAGGATAGCAAAGGTGGTGAAAAAACCCCACACAGCCTTCCAAAATTGGAGAGCCTTTGACTGGGACACACTCACAAATATGAGGGCGCTACATCATGGCCAAAGAAGGCAGTTGCTTAGAGCTACTTCTGTGAACCCATCTGTCCTCCTTTCTGCTCCCTGATGCAGATTGACAGATGTCCATAAGCCAAAGGCTAGATGACTTTCTATTTTTGCTTTGGGTTGTGTGTGTGTGTGTGTTTTAAGAGAAGTGCTAAGCTTCAGAAGAAGAAGGGTTTGGATTTATTCCCTGCCGTTCTCTCCTGGAAGGAGACTCAAATGGGCTTACAAACTCCTTTCTGATCCTCTCTCCACAACAGGTACCTCGTGAGGTAGTTGGGAATGAGAGAGTTCTGAGAGAACCGTGACTGGGCCAAGATCACCCAGCAGGCTTCATGTGAAGCAGGGGGGACAAATCCAGTTCATCCGATAAGACTCCACCACTCAGGTGGAGGAGTGGGGAATCAAATCCATTTTTTCTAGATTAAAATCTGCCCAGTCTTAACCACTACACCACTCTGAATTTAAGTCAGTCATCTCCTCTGCCCTCGAAACATTTCATCCTCGGTCCCAGCTGCGTTGTACAGCTGGTGCGCTCTGCAGATTCTCAGAGGTGTTTTGATTTGCTTATCTCAGCATCAAAAAGCAGCTCTGTGGCTCAGCCACAAATCTGAAGACACCATTACCTCTTACTCTAAAGAAATCCCAACAGACTTCAGTATAATCAACTATCAGCAGTGGCGTAGGAGGTTAAGAGCTCGTGTATCTAATCTGGAGGAACCGGGTTTGATTCCCAGCTCTGCCGCCTGAGCTGTGGAGGCTTATCTGGGGAATTCAGATTAGCCTGCGCACTCCCACACACGCCAGCTGGGTGACCTTGGGCTAGTCACAGTTCTTCAGAGCTCTCTCAGCCCCACCTACCTCACAGGGTGTTTGTTGTGAGGGGGAAAGGGCAAGGAGATTGTCAGCCCCTTTGAGTCTCCTGCAGGAGAGAAAGGGGGGACATAAATCCAAACTCTTCTTCTTCTATCAAGACTGTGCCAAGACATTTCCTGGTGCTCTGAAATAAACAGAAACTGCTGTTTGTACAAAGAAGCAGCGCAGGTGGCATAGAGGGCAGAACAGGCGAGGAAGTGGGAAAACTAGTGTGGAGAACGTGTTAGAAGAGAGTTGTTCTTGCAGCACGATCCAAAACTTACATAGACTGACCCACTGAGTCCAGTGGGTCATAAATTTGCGGAGGGCACATACGACAGTCAAAGCGAGCGTGTCTGAGCTGCATATTCCGGCCATTGTCTTTACGAGCATGTTTTTTCGCTGTTGTGCACTGCCCTGAGCATCACTTTCAAGGAAAGGCAGGATATAAATAAAGTTGTGCCTACGAGATCCTTTAGTCACCATCTGAGTTGTTTAAATTGTAATAAAACTAATGTTTTCATTGTTTGGACGATGTTGGGAGCTGCCCTGAGCCCATGAGGGTACAATAGGCATACAAATTTGTCAGAACATGTGTAAACATGGGAGCAGCCGTGGCGTAGGAGGTTAAGAGCTCGTGTATCTAATCTGGAGGAACCGGGTTTGATTCCCAGCTCTGCCGCCTGAGCTGTGGAGGCTGATCTGGGGAATTCAGATTAGCCTGTATCAATATCAATATCAATAAGCCTTTATTGGCATACAGAACATACAATATAAATACAGTTAAAATTACAAGATAAAACTTCACACTGGATCATAAGTTCAGTTCGCAAACCTCAGCCAGAAACTTTGCAATTGCGAGACAACAGTCAAGGTCATTGCAGTTTAAGAGCATATTTACTTTATCAAGCTCTGTCAGTGTTTTCATAGAGTCAATGATTTGTACTAATAAGCTGGATCTTGGTTTCTGGTAAAGTGGGCAGTGGAGGAGAATGTGCGCAATGGAATCCAACTGCCCTAGGCTGCAGGGGCAAAGCCTCTTATCGTTTGGTAGACCCTTGAGTCTTCCTCTATGGAGCGGGGATGGCATAATATTAGCCTGTACACTCCCACACACGCCAGCTGGGTGACCTTGGGCTAGTCACAGCTCCTCAGAGCTCTCTCAGCCCCACCTACCTCACAGGGTGTTTGTTGTGAGGGGGGAAGGGTAAGGAGATTGTCAGCCCCTTTGAGTCTCCTGCAGGAGAGAAAAGGGGGATATAAATCCAAACTCTTCTTCAAACTCTTCTAAATGTTTAGATGAGCAAAATCTAAATGACAGCTGGACCCTCCTTCAAACAGGTGTCAATTGTAGATTAGTACTGAGTGCACAGCATGTACCGTGTGCAAACCTGATAAGGTGAGGGCACCTGATTGGTACCACTTTTGTATATAGTTAGCACAGACAACAGTGTGAGGTGTGCTTGAAAACACCTGGGGCCTGGCGAAGCACTTCGTAATTAGATAGCAATAAATAGAACTGCACCAGTGACTGTGTGTCTATCAGTTCTTGTCTACGTTGCGCCCTACAAGGTGGTCTACTCTGAGTGGCGTAGGAGGTTAAGAGCTCGTGTATCTAATCTGGAGGAACCGGGTTTGATTCCCAGCTCTGCCGCCTGAGCTGTGGACTGGGGAATTCAGATTAGCCTGGGCACTCCCACAAATGCCAGCTGGGTGACCTTGGGCTAGTCACAGCTTCTCGGAGCTCCCTCAGCCCCACCTACCTCTCAGGGTGTTTGTAGTGAGGGGGGAAGGGCAAGGAGATTGTCAGCCCCGTTGAGTCTCCTGCAGGAGAGAAAGGGGGGATATAAATCCAAACTCTTCTTCTTCTTCTAAATCCGCTGCTTCAACAAAATTAAATCAATCATATAATATGAAGATTCTTTGATCAATGGGGCTGTGTGAACTGGGGTTGGTCTTTGGCAGCTCTTGAACAAAGGAGCCGGCAACACCGGGGAAGGGCCCCCAACTCATTCTTTTTTTCTCTCCCTTCCTTCCCTTGGCCCTGCGCTGTGGCACAGCTGTTCCTGGATGATGCCAAAGTCAAGAATTTCATCACCTGCTTCAAAGGTAAAGTCTTCTCTGCACCCCAGACCACCTCTCTCCCTGCCTCTACTGGCAGGCTCTCTTCTGCGAAACAGGAAAGGGAGACCACCGTGGGGGCAGAGGTGGTAAATTGCATTTGTGCGGTAAGGATGTTCACACCTTAGCCGAAGGATGGCAGGCAAAGTACAGCCTACCGGCAAGTTTGTTCAGTTATTTATTTAAAATTAAAAAATTTGTTCAGTTATTTATTTAAAACTAGTGGCTAAGAAGAATGGCTAAGAGCAGGTGCACTCAGGTGCACTCTGAGCTGGAGGAACCGGGTTTGATTCCCAGCTTTGCCACTTGTGGAGGCTTATCTGGGGAATTCAGATTAGCCTGTGCACTCCCACACATGCCAGCTGGGTGATCTTGGGCTAGTCACAGCTTCTCGGAGCTCTCTCAGCCCCACCCACCTCACAGGGTGTTTGTTGTGAGGGGGGAAGGGCAAGGAGATTGTAAACCCCTTTGAGTCTCCTGCAGGAGAGAAAGGGGGATATAAATCCAAACTCTTCTTCTTCTTCTAAAGTCCCCTTCTTCTTCTTCTTCTTCTTCTTCTTCTTCTTCTTCTTCTTCTTCTTCTTCTTCTTCTTCTTCTCCCCCACCCATATCTTGGTATTTCTCCAGATTAGAGCGCACCTGCTCTTAACCACTACACCACGCTGGACCCTCACTGATCTGACCCAGCAAGGCTCTGTTCCTGTTCTTCCTGTGGTCTCAATCTCTTGTTCCTGGGAAGCAGGATTTTTCTCACAAGTTATGCAAGGTTTGGCAGGCACTCCTAAGCAGATGGGGGCCTGCTGAGCTCTCGTGTTGTGTAAATGAAATCCGCCCCCCCCCCCACCTCGAATGAGAATTTGATGATAGGCTGCTAAGCTATGGCATGATCTCGAAAATCCCCTCTTTGGCACTTTTATCTTCTTCTGCAAGTGTACTCATCCCCTCTTGGGTGCCGATTTTAAGACCCACCGTCATAATCTTTAATCAGGGTATTAAAATTTAGGCCAGCTGACCATTATGCACGGCCCAGGGCAAGTCATTAAAGCTGTAGTTGCTTTGGGGGAAACCCAGAGTAAAATGGCTGAATGGCCAGGCTCAGTGGGGAGTTGGGGGGCAGCCACAGATAAGACAGGAAGGTTTCGAGAGCCAGCATAGTGCTTAAGAGCCAGTGTAGCGGTCAAGAGCAGGTGCACTCTTATCTGGAGAACTTGGTTTGATTCCCCACTCTTGCCACTTGAGTTGTGGAGGCTTATCTGGTGAACCAGATTAGCTTGTGCACCCCAACACATGCCAGCTGGGTGAACCTTGGACTAGTCACAGTTCTTCAGAGCTCTCTCAGCCCCACCCACCTCACAGGGTGTTTGTTGTGGGGGCGGGGGGAGGGAAGGGAGATTGTAAGCCCCTGTGAGCCTCCTTACAGGAGAGAAAGGGGGGATATAAATCCAAATGTTCTTCTTCTTCATAGGAAATGGGAGATATGCGCCGATCGCCAACTCCACAAGGCCTCGGAGGGCTGGCTTTAACTTCCAGTGATATTTTCCCCGTGAGCCAGCAAATAGGATTTAGCTTTTTAAATCCTTTTCCCTTGGCTTGGGGCCAAAGCCCATTGAGGAAGCAGGCAATTGTGTCGGCCAACAGCCTGGATATGGTTCAATTCCAGCCCCTCATTTGGAACACAAACAGACACACGCCACTCACAGGCCCCAACATCTGGCTGGTTACTAAATGGAACTGGGAAAATTTTTCCAATCCAAAGTTTTTTGCTTTACACAAATAAAAGAAATCAAACATGTAGAAAAATGAGGTGCAGGAAGCTGGGGCAAGGAAGTAGCTTGATTTGGGGGACTGGAGCATCTCTCAAGGGCATAGGTTTCTCCCCTGCCCCCATTGCAGCCCCCATTGTTCGCAGGTATAAATATCCCTGACGTATAATCCTCTTCCTCCTCCTTTCCTAGTTGGTCTATTTCTCTGAAATAGGTTATACCCCTCAGTTATTACATTCCAGTCATGAGACTCATCCCACCAGGTATCAGTGATGTCTAGTATATCATATTTGCTTTGCCATGTTGAGAGTTCAAGCTGGTTTTATTTATTTCACCTGCTCTGTACATTAATGTGTTGAGAGTTCAAGCTGGTCTTGTTTATTTCCCATGCTCTGTACATTAATGTAGAGCAGTGATGGCAAACCTTTTCAAGACCGAGTGCCCAAATTGCAGCCCAAAACCCACTTATTTATTGCAAAGGGCCAACACAGTAATTTAACCTGAATACTGAGGTTTTTGTTTAGAAAAAACGGTTGGCTCCGAGGCGTGCGTTACTCAGGAGTAAGCTTGGTGGTAGTCGATGGCTTTGCTTTGAAGCAACCATGCAACTCTTCCAATGGGTGAATCACAACCCTAGGAGGGTTTACTCAGAAGCAAGCCCCATTGCCAGCAACCGAGCTTACTCCCAGGTAAAGGATCGCGCTTTAGTTCTTCGCATGAAATTCAGTGCGGTTTAACAGCGCTTAACAGGGTTACCTATACTGCTTCCCCAAAACTAGGTCTTAGGTTTGATGCTAATAATCGAGCCCAGCGGTCCAGGCCAGCCTAGATGTGTGGGGGTGGGAGAGTCTGTTTGCGTGTGCCCACAGAGAGGGCTCTGAGTGCCACCTCTGGCACCCGTTCCATAGGTTCGCCATCACTGGTGTAGAGTCTCCTCACAGGAGAGAAAGGGGGAATATAAATCCAACTCTTCTTCTTCATCATCTTCTTGGCTAACAGATGCTTGGCTGCCTTCTTGGGGCAGGCCTTCTGTGCAGTAGACCCTCAGCAAAGATTCAGCTCCTTGATTGGCCAGGTGATGGTTCCCTGCAACTCTTACAGAGGCACAACTCTGAGGAGCAGAGGGCACACGGCACCTTTTAAGCTGCCCGACAGGAAGGTGCTTTGCCAAAAACACACGTTCCTGGCAGGCACCTAACTGTCCTCCTCCCACTCCACACTGGGTGGCTCTTCTTCGCGTTGGCGGAGGGCTCATTTTACTCCAGAGTGTGTGCCTCATCTTTTACTATCAAAGCACTTGACGGTTTCCTTTGGGGGGGAAGGGGGGGGACAAGGGAGAAAAAAAGCAGAGCGCTGAAGCTGACCATTTCTTGTGAAGAATGACAGAGGGAGGGAAGGCCTGCCAGGTATGTGCTGTCGGCTCCCGGCTCCTTGGCAAAGCAAATGCCGAGTGGTAGCCAGCCAGTCAGCAGCTCCGAGGAGACCGCTAGAATCGTTCCTGGGTCTGTCTCCTTCCACCAATTGGCCAAGTCGGTGCAGTTGTTTGCACACTCCCAGCCTAGTCACAATTCGGGTTACATTTTGCTTTTGTTCGTCAAGAAGAAGAAGAGTTTGGATTTCTATCCCCCCTTTCTCTCCTGCAGGAGACTCAAAAGGGCTTACAATCTCCTTGCCCTTCCCCCCTCACAACAAACACCCTGTGAGGTAGGTGGGGCTGAGAGAGCTCTGAGAAGCTGTGACTAGCCCAAGGTCACCCAGCTGGCATGCGTGGGAGTGCACAGGCTAATCTGAATTCCCCAGATAAGCCTCCACAGCTCAGGCGGCAGAGTTGGGAATCAAACCCAGTTCCTCCAGGTTAGATACACGACCCAGCTGGATCAGATCAGAGTCCATCTAGTCCAGCTCTCTGCTACTCGCAGTGGCCCACCAGGTGCCTTTGGGAGCTCACGTGCAGGAGGTGAAAGCAATGGCCTTCTGCTGCTGCTGCTGCTCCCGAGCACCTGGACTGTTAAGGCATTTGCAATCTGAGATCAAGGAGGATCAAGATTGGGAGACATAGATCGACTTCTCCTCCATAAATCTGTCCAAGCCCCTTTTAAAGCTATCCAGGTGAGTGGCCATCACCCCCTCCTGTGGCAGCATATCCCAAACACCAATCACATATAGTTTGTGTTGGGAGTTTTGTAGGAATGTGCAGGCTTCGTTAAAATGCTATCCCCAGGGCCAGGGTGCCCCGGCCCTGGGCTGTTTTTCCAGAGAGCACAGCCTTGGGAAAGTGAAGCTTGTACTGGGAGGAAAGGGAGGGGGTGCTGGGTATTATTATTATTATTATTATTATTATTATTATTATTATTATTATTATTATTATTATTGATGATGATGATGATGATGATGATGATGATGATGATGATGATGATGATGATGATGATGATGATGATGATGATGATAAACTGCCCTCCCCTGGAGGGCTCAGGGCGGTGAACAAACAAATAGATAGAGCACAAATAAAATCAATAATATCGAGATTTAAATAAATCATTAAATAGTGGCTCTATATATATTAAAACCAACCCCATTAAAATGCAGCGTCCTAACATCAGATATACCGATGCCGTCCTACTAATAAATCCCCTGAGAAGAGGGGTGGGGGAAGGGGTAGAAGCTAATAGGACGGCTGGGCACAAAAGCCTTAATTTTGGCAAAGATCTCTGACGCGTAACCAGCTTGAATGCCAATTCATACATCGATTTTGTATTTACTGAGTCTGTTTATTAAGGAGGTCAACGGAACACAACTCTGCCTCTCCCAGTGGCTAGCTAGTTCCTCTGGAGGCCACAGAGGCCGAGGCCGTCCCCTGACGTGGCCTCCTGGCACCGTTGGTCAGAGATTTACTGCCTCTGAACATGGAGTTCCCTGTAGTCACCCTGGCCAGCCGCCACGGACAGACTTTGTGGGAAAAAAACACCTAGACAGTAGGCGTTGTTCCTTTCAAGCTACGCAGTTTCGGCTTCCCTGGCCCACTGTCTTGATTGGGGTTTTTTGGTACCAGGCCCGGGCAACCGGGGTCCAGAGCCTCCCGTTCCTCCCCACGGCATTTACAAGTCCGTGAAGGCATGAGCCGGCGTGCGAGTCATAAACTAAAGTTATTAATAGCACAGCTGCAGCAGCACGATTGGGGAGAGGAAATTGAGATGCACAAAGGTTTACCTCTGCCAGGAGCGGTGTTGACTTTGGAGCGGTCTCAGAAGAGTTACCTGCAAAGTAAGGCGGAAGGGGAAGGTAAAACCTTGCTCCCACGTCCATTAGGTCAGGGAAGCAGGCACAATCTCCACGGAAGGTTGTGCAAATGGGGACCAGAATCCCAGCCCTCCGAATATCTTTGAATCAGAAGAAGAAGAGTAGAAGAAGAGTTTGGATTTATATCCCCCCTTTCTCTCCTGCAGGAGACTCAAAGGGGCTGACAATCTCCTTGTCCTTCCCCCCTCACAACAAACACCCTGTGAGGTAGGTGGGGCTGAGAGAGCTCCGAGAAGCTGTGACTAGCCCAAGGTCACCCAGCTGGCGTGTGTGGGAGTGTACAGGCTAATCTGAATTCCCCAGATAAGCCTCCACAGCTCAGGCGGCAGAGCGGGGAATCAAACCCGGTTCCTCCAGATTAGATACATGAGCTCTTAACCTCCTACGCCACTGCTGCTCTTTTAAATAAGAACCAATAGAGAAATATGAGACTTTTTCTAGTAGTAGTTCTACAGATCCAATTTTTCCTCGGGGGTTAATGACCAAGTGGCAAAAAATTACTTTTAGTGTTAATCTTTGGTGTAGGAGAAACTGGGAGTCCTTATGGAATGTGTCCTTTGCTGAATTTCTCTCTGTGTGTTTTTAGTGACGTAGAGTCTTTTAAGTGCTAATAAAATTTTAATGCATTTGCACCAGGCAGAAAACTGGGCCATCATGCAGAGGCAGAGGCCAAAATGCTCCTTCCTGCTCCTCTGCCCTGCCTGATGAGCTAACGTGTGGTTGGGTCATCTGCACAGGGCTACACAAAGCACACACTGACGGATGCCACATGGTACAATTGCTACCATATGTACTTCTGTTCAATGACATCCAATGAGTTTCAGTCTGAGGCTGTTTCCACAAGGAGATAGTTACAAGTAGGAAACTGAATTATTCTGTAGTAACAGAACAAATTTCAATCCCAATAGCACTTTAGAGACCAACAATTTTTTCCTGGATATAAATTTTTGTGAGCCAATGTTCACCTAGTCAGTGTGAGCTTTGACTCTTGAAAGCTTATACCTTGGGAAATTCTTCAAGGAGCTACTGGGCTTAAATTGTGTTCTGCTGCTACAGAATAACTCAGCTTCCTACTTGAAACTATCCCCTTGTGGAAACAGCCTCAGACTGAAACTCATTGGATGAGTCTCATTCCCTTTCTCTTTGCATATTTTATGTATTTATTTAAAACAACTAGATCAAAGATGGTAAGCACATGAACACTCCTTCTAGATGAAACTTTAAAATTGTGTACAAGAAAATGTGAGCTATAAAGGTATGTACAAAATACCATAAAATGTATATCAAAATGATCCAAGATGAATATATATTAAGAAAAATATACACAAGATTCCGATAGTCTTCTTGTCTCAAGAGAGAACCCTTTGTTCAGACATTCTTGAAATCTCTGGAAATATCTCGAACACTCCCGCATCACTGTTTGTTTGATAGCATTGCAAAACTAACTACTGTTGCACAGATACAGCGCAAAAACCAGAGCTGCCGATCTCCAAGCAGGACAAAGATATGGCCCGGAATTAGAACTGACATCCAGGCTGTAGAGATGCAAAAAAAAAAAATCCCATGCAAAAAATAACCGCTTGGAAGGGTGGACTCAATGGCACCACAATCCTCAGACGTTCCTCCCCTTCCCAAGG
>NW_025950352.1:2771685-2841685 GCF_021028975.2 Sphaerodactylus townsendi
CCTGTATCGGGGGTTCAAAATTTCCTAGTCTTCTTTCCAGGGGGCAGAGGCGAAGCGCTCAGGGGGACATGTGGGGCCACATGCCCCAGGCACATGTCATCTGGTCACATGGGGCACAGAGAATTTCCCCCACACCCCTCCCCTCGGCCCTGCTCAGTGAGGCCATTCCTTAACCTGGTGGAGACTCCGCCGGCCAAAGGCAGAGTCACCGTCGGGCCGAGATACGGCTTGTGGCAGGCTTCCGCCAGCTAAGGTAAGTGGGGCATGGGGGGCGCACGAGGGTGGGGGGCACCCGGAGCAGCTGTTGCCCTGGGCGTCATTCCCCCCCACCCGTGCCTCTGCAAGGGGGCATCTATCTTCCAGCACATTTGGCCACATTCCTTCTCAAAGCAGCTCAGTTCCAACTTGAGGGGTGTCCTTTACCTAACTGACTTCCCAGGACTGTTGGGAGGATCAAATGCAAACAGGGCGAAGCGTGTACCTGGAAGAGGAGAGGAACCAAAACACAATAGCATCAATAGACTAAGGAGCAGCAGTGGCGTAGGAGGTTAAGAGCTCGTGTATCTAATCTGCAGGAACCGGGTTTGATTCCCGGCTCTGCCGCCTGAGCTGTGGAGGCTTATCTGGGGAATTCAGACTAGTCTGGGCACTCCCACACACGCCAGCTGGTGACCTTGGGCTAGTCACAGCTTCTCGGAGCTCTCTCGGCCCCACCTACCTCACAGGGTGTTTGTTGTGAGGGGGGAAGGGCAAGGAGATTGTCAGCCCCTTTGAGTCTCCTGCAGGAGAGAAAGGGGGGATATAAATCCAAACTCTTCTTCTACCTTTTTACACACACAAGCGCGCGTGCATACACATACACACACACTTGTTTGTTGTGGGATGGTGGTGGAAAGGAAAGAAGATTATAAGCCCCTTTGAGTCTTCTTAGAGGAGAGAAAGGGGGGGCATAAATCCAACCTCCTCCTCCTCCTCCTCCTCCTCCTCCTCCTCCTCCTCCTCCTCCTCTTCTTCTTTCCTCCTCCTCCTCCTCCTCCTCCTCCTCCTCCTCCTCCTCCTCCTCTTCTTCTTCTTCTTCTTCTTCTTCTTCTTCTTCTTCTTCTTCTTCTTCTTCTTCTTCTTCTTCTTCTTCTTCTTCTTCTTCTTCCCTAAGAGTCGCTGACAGAACAGACGGATCTCTGTTATTTTCCAGGCTGGGCTCCCACGTCTTCTTGCCACGGCTTTCCTGTGATGAAGACAGAAAGATGAAACTCTGGCTTCAAAAATCAATGGCTGGAAAGATAGGCTACATCATCAAAATTATATTAGTCTTTAATAGTCGATCAATTAATTTTAAAACATTCCAGTTATTTAAGAGGAGGGGAGGGGGGCTTTTCTCTACAAGGCTAATATTTTTTTCCCCCAGTCAGTTTCTGGAAGGGCTTCGGCTGCGTCCACTATGTCCTGGGAGCTGATGAATCGGTCCTACCTTCCTGGGACCACGTATGGAGTGAGTTTTGCCTTTTTGTACTGAAAAATGGGGTGCAGGGCCGGGCGGGGGGGGGGGGGGGGGGGGGTGGGGAGATGGCAGGGGAGGCGGTTGGGGGAGAATGCCGCCGAGGTGCTGGGAATGAATTGCTGCATAGATATGAATTTTGACAGCTAGTCAATGGCCTTCGTCCATTTCAATTAAAAAGCAGCAGACTTCTCCGGGGCCAAACGGCAGCCTTTCAGAGCCCATAAAAAGCGATGTGTGTGTGTGTTGCGGAGGTCCCGATGGACTTCGACCTGCTAGCCTTTTCCCCCTTTTTCTTTGATTCTTCCTGATACTGACTTTATTTCTTAGCCAGGAAATCCAAAGACCTCTTAACCTCCCCCGTCCACCACCCCTGCAGTTGGGCCTTTAACTCTTCCTTCCATGAAGATAGTTTCAAAGGGTAGCCATGTTGGACTGCAAGAGAAGAGAGCGTTGACTCTTGAAACTTTATACCCTGAAAATGTTCCTGGTCTCTAAGCTGCTCCTGGTATCGAACTGCTCTCTCTTTCTGCAGTGGTTAAGAGCAGGTGGACTCTAATCCGGAGGACCGGATTTGTTTCTCCACTCCTTCCCATGAGCGGCAGACTCTTACCCAGCGAACTGGGTTTGTTTCTCTGCTCCTCCACATGAAGCCTGCTGGGTGATCTTGTAGACTTCCCTTGTAACCTGTAACAGACTTCCCTCTGTGAGACACCTCTGAAGATGCCAGCTGCAGATGCAGGCGAAACGTTAGGAACAAGATCCACCAGCTCGGAAAAACCACCAGAACCAAATAAATAAATAAATAGTTACCACATAGAACTTACTAGTGGAAAAAGTTGGTAACAGTCCCTTCCTTTCCCCGCTTCCCCCCACCCTGTGAGGACGTTGGGGCACCCCAAGGCCATCCTTGTTGGCATGCGGCTTATCAGGACCAGCCAGAGGTGAGATCCAGCAGGTTCTCACCAGTTCCCGAGAGTGGGTTACTAATTATTTGTGTGTGCCGAGAGGGGGTTACTCATTGGGTCTGCTTTTCCGTTAGAAATTCCATTAGGTCCAAAAATCAAAAAGTCCTGTTGTTTCCTATGTGGCTGGTTAGCGAAGGTAGAAAACGGGATAATTCTCCCTGTTGGGCTGTTTTCAAAACATGTTTTAGAAATATGGTCAAGTTCCTTGTTTAAGGAAAGTGTCCTTCTGTTGATTTCTAGAAACGAAATCAAGTATTTGAAAGTATTAAGTATTTGACAGGCAGTCAATTAGGGGAGAAGTGGTTGTTTCTGTTGGCAGTAGACGATAGGACTTGCTATAAAGAGTTTAAATTATGGACAGAAAGATACCAGCTGGAAATTAGAACATGTTTTTTTACAGTAAGAGTTTTTTTACAGTAACAGAGAAATTATTAATGCCCCGCCCCTGGAATACCCGGCCACGCCCCCGTCGTGCCCCGCCCAGCCCCATTGGTGCTACGCCACTGTTTGAATCCCACCACCATGGGAACCTGTTACTAAAATTTTTGGATCCCACCACTGGGACCAGCCAAAAACTCTTTAGTGATAGAAAAACTCCCGGGCACCAGATCTTCCTGGTGTATCCATTAGCCATCTTGGCTTGGGGTGGGGTACCCAGTTTTGGCTTTGGGAGGGGTATGCTTGTAGGCCCCAACCAATGGATGGGTTGAGTATAACGCGGATCCTCTGGGTATTTAAACTTCCCTCCTTCCACACATGGGTTAAGCCCCAGGACACTCCAAAGAATAAATCAGGTAATTAAGCCGGTATTATAACATTTAATTCTAAACTCTCACCAGGTGAATTAACGGGGACTGTCGTCATGCACATCTGCACACACAAACAGAGAGGAAGCGCCAGAGACGTATACATTTTATTATTAAAATTAGCATATAAAACCTGGACCACGAAACAACGCGCAAGGAGAGGACAGATAAATCAGATGGTTAAACTGGTAATGTAACAGTTGGCCGTTAGATTCCTGACCGTGAAATAAACTCAAGGTTAGAAGTGGGGTAAATCAGCGCTTGAGAGAGAGAGAGAGAGCAAAGGAATTGCCCAACACTTTCCAATGTTAACATGGTTAATTTTCCTAGACCAGGAAACGGCTCACAAGCTTTAAAGCGAGAAACGAGGATATCGTGACGGAGCAGAATGGAGAAAGAACAGAAAGGTGAATGGTGGGAGGAGGGGCCCCCAGTAGCTCGGAGCCAGCCGGCACTGTGGCCACTTGCCAGCAAAATGAGGACAGACAACCAGAGGAACTTCCCTGGAGGATTTCATGAAGTGGTGTAGTGGTGAAGAGCAGGGGCACTCTAATCTGGAGGACCGGGTTTGATCCCTGCTCTGCCACTTGAGCTATGGAGGCTTATCTGATGAACCAGATTAGCTTGTGCACTCCAACACATGTCAGCTGGGCGACCTTGGGACCCCAGTTCTTTGGAGCTCTCTCAGCTCCAACCACCTCACAGGGTGTTTGTTGTGAGGGGGGAAGGGCAAGGAGATTGTAAGCCCCTTTGAGTTTCCTTACAGGAGAGAAAGGGAGGATATAAATCCCAACTCTTCTTCATTCTAACTAAAATAGAAGAGGGAAGTAAAGGTGGGTGGGAAAGAGGAGGATATCAATCCAAACTCCTCCTCCTCCTCCTCTTCTTCTATAATAATTTGTGAATGAATGAACTCACAAACCCCTATTCTTTTGACTCCTTGAAGGTCAGAAAACCGCATGACCTTCCCACTCAGTAATCCCACCCTTGTTCCACATTCAGTCTGGGTGGGAGGTACTAAAAATAAACTCTGTAGTAACCACTGTGACCAGCACACCCTACACTCTAAATCTATGTATCTGTCTCGGGCTCTGCTCCGTTGCCCTTCCTCCCATTTGTCTCATAGAAGCCAGCTTGGAGATAATCTATCGCAGAGATCAAGCTTAGAGCACTCAAAATATAAGAACGATTAATAAAGGAATAAAAAGGATACACGTGGTCTGTTCAAGTATTCAGCTGAGCAGGGGTAGAAGAAGAAGAAGAAGAGTTTGGATTGCCTCCCCTTTCTCTCCTGCAGGGAGACTCAAAGGGGCTTGCAATCTCATTGCCCTCCCCCCCCTCACAGCCGACACCCTGCAATGAACAGAATGAAGCTGACAGAGCTCCATCAGAAACTGTGACTAGCCCAAGGTCGCCCAGCTGGTGTGTGTGGGAGTGTACAGGCTAATCTGAATTCCCCAGATAAACCTCCACAGCTCAGGCGGCAGAGCTGGGAATCAAAGCCGGTTCCTCCAGATTAGATACACAAGCTCTTAACATCCCCTCTTGTCCACCTAGCGTGTCTACAAAGAAAAGGTGGGAATTTTCTAAAGAGAAGGTGGAAAATGCAATCTATTCTTCATCCTCTTGGATCTTATTTGAAACTGTTTAATTAGGACAAGCAAGTTGCAGTGGTTCAACGTTGAGCATTGTTTTAGAGTTCTCATGGTTGGGATTTCTCCCCATTGTCCCTTGCCATGTGGCAACCCAAACTTAGGAAAAGGCTCTGTCCTTTTTGATTTGAGTTTCCCTGCTCAAAAGTAATAAAATAAATCTTCCTAATTTCCTAGGAATTTATAATCACCCACTGAGAACAATTTGTCCCACCTTGAGGTTGTTTTGATCTTCCTGCCTCAAGAGGAAAAGAAGAAGGAAATTTTAGTAACAGGTTCCCATGGTGGTGGGATTCAAACTGTGGCGTAGCGCCAATGGGGCTGGGCGGGGCAGAACTGCTTGGTGGCGTGGCCGGGCATCCCTGTGGAGGCTGTGGCAAGGGCGCCAGCCACCTCATGATCCTTGGGCGGGAAACAGATACCTGCATGAGCGCAGGCACCGCCACGCGCGCCGGTGCACCTCCTGCTAGACACAGCCTACCGCGTTCTGCGATGCTACTGCTGCTGAGGGGCGTAACTAGGGCAAAGCCACGTGGCAAAATCACCAATTAGTACCCCCCCTCTCAGCACACACAAATAATTAGTAACCTACTCTCGGGAACCTGTGAGAACCTGCTGGATCCCACCTCTGAGTCTAGCCATTTGGACATCTGCCTCTCTGTTCCTTTAGGAGTGACATTCTAGCAAGGTGTGAGATGGTAACCCATTGCGTTGCTTCAGCCAGAGACATTAGCAGATTTATTTTTATTTTATTTTTTCAATGCATATCCCTCCCTATCCCCGCAGGACTCAGGGTGGGCGATAACATAAAATCATGTACAATATTTAATACAGTTAAAATATTAATAATATAAATAATAATGCAATTTAGAACAGTGACATTTCAGTGTCAAACCAAATGAAGCTCTAAACTACTGTTTTTGTTTTAATGTTTAATTAATCACGCGTTTCAATAAAACTTTGTCCATGTTTCTTTGAGTCTGCCTGATCTAAGGTGTGAAATCAGCCAGAACTTTTGTGGTGGGGAGGGGGGGCAGTTAAATGAATGTTGCAATGGGCCTTCATACTCGTCAGTCATAGTGGAACAATAGTCTCGTATGAGCCAGCTTGTGCACTAACCCTAACCCTAACCCTAACCCTAAAGTCATTTATGAATTGTGATTTTGCAGCATTTCTTTTACTAACCATTTAAAACTAAATGCTTGCATTCATCCCACCTTTTTTTGCACACATTGGTCAAAGCATGGAAATTGGTAGCCGGCAACTTTAATAATCAATAATCCAGATGGCACGGTTCTCTGTAAGCAAAAAGGTAGGAGTCTTGGATCGAATCCCCACTAGCGTCTTAGCCAGGTTTCAGAACACAAACTAACCAGGTTTGAGGGACGACCTCCCCATTGCTTGCGTGGCAGATTCCGTTTCTGGCGCTCGTTCTCCCCGTTAATCCGCTTTCCAGCAGGACCTGGTTTCAAGTGGCATAGACCCCATTAACACAGTTCAGAGCTGATCCGAGGGGAGGGATGAGGGTTGAAACCCTGACTCGTTTCCCCTGCCCTGGAGGTGATGACGTGGAATCCTCGGGCAACCAATCAACGCTGCGATGCAAGCACAGCCTTTCCTTGGTTTCGTTTCCGCTTTTGCAATCGGCCAGCAGAAGGGGACGCAAACGTTAAACAGTCAAATGTGTAACTTTGAATCATTAATGGTTTACACGGGTAACAATTAACTGTTTGCACAATTAAACAGTTAAACGTTAAACTTTTACCCGCTGGTTTTTTTAATCACGCCCCTAAAATGTACGTTTCCACAGTGGGAAAAGGTCCTCGCCCCATCAAAGGCACGCCAGCCAATCAGGGGAGGCCGGCGAAGCTAAGCTCACCTGGTGAGTGGGGATTGCTAAGAGTTCTGCAAACCGTGGGTGTGTCTGCTGTGTGCCTTCGCTGCGGTGGGGAGGGAGAAACTCCGATGAAGAGGACACGGTTTCACAACGAACAGGTTTGGATCTGCATGCAAATTTCAAGTGGGGATTCGACCTTGGAGAAAGCAAACCCTTAGGAATGGGGCCAGCCCCCACTGTCCCCCCATTGCTGAGGCTGGGCTTTCACACATTCAGACCTCTGAACCACCTAGCTCTGGGAGTAAACTCTTACCTTTAAAATCTCCTGGAATTCCACTTCTCTGACTGCCAGAGCAACAGAACCCAAACTTTAGCAAAAGGTAACCTGTCCTGACAAGTAGATCTGCCTAGAAAGAATTTTTTTCAACCCTGACAAATGTTTATTTCAAGATTTCAAAAAACACAAATAAATGGGAAATTCCGCTGAAAGGGAAGTTTCCCCTACAATAGGGGACATAATGAAAGCGGCATAAAATAATTGGTTTATTTCACTAGAATTTGCACTATTAAACTTCCCAGAGGATTGTGGGTAAAGTGTTCAGGACCATGCTGAACACACTTATTCTACTAGAGTCCGACCTAGATGGAGGTTCCATCTGCTTTAAAAAATCAAGTTCTTCATCTTTGCCTGTACAGGAGCTTAGGGGTCCAACTGGTGATCCTTTTCCTTAAGAACATAAGAACAAGCCAGCTGGATCAGACCAGAGTCCATCTAGTCCAGCTCTCTGCTACTCGCAGTGGCCCACCAGGTGCCTTTGGGAGCTCACGTGCAGGAGGTGAAAGCAATGGCCTTCTGCGGCTGCTGCTCCCGAACACCTGGGGGCTTTCCTCACTGACAGAGTTGTACTGGTTTCTATCTAGGTTCACCTCAGTGTATTCCGCTACCACAACCCGAAGCTCAACATTGTTTTTGTCTCAGGTCCGGCCCCTCAAGAACTGGCGACATCCCTGTAGCAGTTATGAACTGGGTAACCTTTCTCGCTGGAACAAGAGTTGATACCGCATTGAAGCGGACGCATAGAAAGTCAACACCTCATCCGTGCTCAAGCCAATCAGGAGCCGGTACTTTGTGGCATATGCAGAACGCAGAGTCGTGGCGGGCATGTAACTGTAAAACTGAAACAGAAAAAAAAAAAAGAACGCTCCTGTTTCCCATGGTAACACAAGCTCCAATCACTTCCATCGAGGAGCTTAAACAGGCACCAAGATGATCCCACACCCACTTAGCCTCCTCGGGTTCCAGGGGCTGCCAAGTAAGTTGCTGTGCGGACAGCCTGGAATCGCCCCCCACTGAAGGGAACCGAGTCGACATTAGCTCCCTTCTGTAGTGCGGAAAGCCCCCTGGACTGTTAAGGCATTTGCAATCTGAGATCAAAGAGGATCAAGATTAGTAGCCATAGGTCGACTTCTCCTCCATCAATCTGTCCAAGCCCCTTTTAAAGCTATCCAGGTGAGTGGCCATCACCACCTCCTGGGGCAGCATATTCCAAACACCAATCCTTTATAATTATATGCAAGTACATATTCTTTACTATGGTGGAGTTCTTCTTATTCAGACTGAAATACCTTTTCAGCCAGGGGAGGGTTGGAAAAACTCAGCCATTCAGAATAGAGGTTTTTATATGAATCGTGGAGATGTTGTCCAATATTATGTACAGATCCTCCCATGGATACTTCTTTTCTTTTTAGCAGTTCCATACTTCCATTTTTTTTTCTCCCATTGAGCTCATACTAGTAGCTACATTAGTTGTGCTCACAGGAAGCATTTTCAAATCCTCTCTCCCTCAGGATCTTCCTCAATCTCTCTCTCTTTTCACGTGCCTACCCCGTTTCCCCGAATAGAAGACATCCCCTGAAAATAAGACGCAGTCGAGGTTTTGCTGAAGTGCGAAATATAAGGCATCCCCCGAAAGTAAGACGTGGCAAAGTTTTTGTTTGGAAGCATGCCCGACGAACAGAACACAGAAAAATAAGACATCCCCTGAAAATAAGACATCGCACATCTTTGGGAGCAAAAATTAATATAAGACACTGTCTTATTTTTGGGGAAACACGGTAGAAAGATTTTGAGCTGGTAAAAACTGGGTCTTTTGGTCTGCATCTCTTTGTCTGCCAGGGTTACAGAAAGGCTGCTGGCAAATGAATGTGACTTTCCCCTGATGTTTCCAGATGTGGGTTGCAGCTGTTCCGGGGTGACACGTACATGTAGAGCGGTCCCTGGTGAGGCATTTTTAATGGGGTTGCCTGACTGTTTACCATCAGCTGAAAACATTTTTACAAGTCTCACCTGGGCTGTCGCGGGCTGTGCTGGAAGCCGTACATTATGAGCCCAGCACGCTCCACCTGACAGGAATCCTAAACCCAGGGGACGGGAAGCGGCGGGCGAGAGAGCAGATGCTCCCAGAGGGCCAGAGCGGGTGCACACCTTGCGCGGCTCCCTTTGGTCGCCTCTCAAGCATCTTTGCTGCCGCCCTGGCGCAGCACCTGCAAGGGAGGGAAAAGTCAGTGCAAGGCTGTCCGGCAACTTTGTGCTGCGAGAAAAGGACGTGACACCTTTGGAAAAGGGCTCCAAACAGTAAGCTTCAGTTGCTCAGCTCATGGCTGCCTTCCTCATATAAGATTCACAAACACACGTGGCACATAGGCGCTGGCTCAAGCAATTTATATTACCTGTTAGTTTCTTGTAAAAAAGTATGCCAAATTGTTGGCTATTAGACTTATCAAACTATTAGTATCTCCATGCAACTGCCACATATATATATCTCCACTTTAAATCCAATTCATGCAACAATTTATTACAAGACAACCTTCTCTTCAAGTCCATAATCATGTATTTGTTAAACCAACAATGTCCATAATCTTGTAAATATTATTGCGTCAATGTCACCCGTTGTGACTGTAATACAAGTTCATGACAATTAATGAAAATCCTGAATTGGTGGCTTGAATCACTTTATAAATACCGTCCCCAACTTCAAGAGGGCAGTCAAATTTCTCATCATTTTCTGTTGTATACATTTCAATCCGGCTCCGTTGTACTTCCCTTAAAACGCTTCGCAGCATGGATTATCGCTAAGTTTTCGTCTGCCTTCTTCAAAGGAAGTGTTCATGCACTTGATAAGGAACCCTCAACAGGTGATTCTGTACACAACAATCCTTATATCATCTTATTATTGCCATGAATGAAGGTTTCTACAACATAAACAATATACAGATGGGGGACGTCATATCGCAAAGAATATTTACATTTATTACATTGCTCATTAACTTCTAATATTATTGTATACATTTCTATATCCAGTCAATAAACTCTATATGCAAATAACTTTTTTCATATCTCTCTCTCTCTCTCTCTCTCTCTCTCTCTCTCTCTCTCTCTCTCTCTCTCTCTCTCTCTCTCTCTCTCTATCTATCTATCTATCTATCTATCTATCTATCTATCTATCTATCTATATCAGGGGTAGGGAACCTTTAACACTCAAAGAGCCATTTGGACCCATTTTCCATGGAAAAAGAAAACACTTGGAGCCGCGAAATAATTTTTGACATTTAAAAATAAAGATAACACCATATATATTGGGTTTTTTCCCCTTTTACTCCTACCATTCTGGACGAAGGCGCATGGATAAATACGCCCCCCCCCCTGCTGCCCTCAGGGTGGGCAAGTGATGAAGCCGGGCGGCTCCGACCAATCGGTGTTTCAGCGGAAAGCCCTATACCCGGCCCAAAGGTATGGGCGAGTGGAAACGCAAGCTTAGCTGCCCAGCCGACCGTGAGCAGTTGGTGTGCCCTCGCCTCAAGCTGCCTGCAGGGTGTGGGCAAGGATACCGGGACCGTCGCTCGCGGGACGCAGTGCAAGGGCAGAAGAGAGGCATGCGGCTCTCGAGCCGCAGGTTCCCTACCCCTGATCTCTCGATCTCTCGATCTCTCTCTCTCTCTCTCTCTCTCTCTCTCTCTCTATCTCTCTCTATCTATCTATCTATCTATCTATCTATCTATCTATCTATCTATCTATCTATCTATCTATCTATCTATCTATCTATCTATCTATCTATCTATCTATCTATCTATCTATCTATCTATCTATCTATCTATCTATCTCTATCTCTATCTCTATCTCTGTCTGTCTGTCTGTCTGTCTGTCTGTCTGTCTATCTATCTAAATTTCTTATTTAAAACATGCTTGCATTTCTTTTTCAAAATATCTACATCCTTCTAGGCTTTTAACAGCTTACAGCCTAGTATCAGGACCTATCACCATACATGCCATCACCATAGCCAATCAAATCCATAATCTATTAATCTCACATATATCTCTCTATTTCTTAGTTGTAACAAACTTGCAATTCTTTTTCAAAATAACTGCATTCTTCCTGGCTTTTTGCAGCTTATCCCCACAAGGACAGGATGTTAGAGTAAACACCTCCCTGGCGCTGAAAGTTCAGCAGCGCAAAAGGATGTTCAGTCTGGAGAAGATGTTCAGACTTTGGTGATGTTTAGTCTGAAGAAGAGAAGATTGGGGGGGGGGGAGGGGCAGACAGGATTCCTCCCTGTAAGTATTTGAAGGGAGCTGCTCCTGTTGGCAGCAGAGGATCGGACTCGCAAGAAAGGGGTGCACGTTGCAGGGAGAGAGGTTCTGACTGGCTATATTAGGAAATTTATTTTATAGTGAGAGTAATTCAGCCGTGGAATCTGCTGCCCAGGGAGGTGGTGAGCTCCCCCTCGCTGGCCGTTTTTAATCAGCGGCTGGACAAAAACCTGTCTGGAATGCTCTAGGCCATAGGCGTCAAGCTCGCGGCCCTCCAGATGTTATGGACTACAGTTCCCATCATCCCCTGCCAGCATGATGCTGGCAGGGACTGATGGGAACTGTAGTCCATAACATCTGGAGGGCCGTGAGTTTGACGCCTGTGCTCTAGGCTGATCCTTCATTGAGAACAGGGTTGGACTAGACATCCTGTAAGACCCCTTCCAGCTCTATGATGCTACGATTCTAAGGATGGATGGCCACCTGTCAGGAGTGTTTTGATTGGGTGTTCCTGCCTTGCAGGGGGTTGGACTTGATGGCCCTTGGGGGTCTCTTCCAACTCTAGGATTCTGTGATTTTAAGGAACCCACCAACAGTTCTCTGGAGCCCGTTGTATTTGCTCATACAATGGCTTTACTGCTAGTTTCTCAATATTTGACCAAAACATTTATGCAGGTGACCACAATGACAGGCAATTCACCTGGGACAAAGTCACAAGAGCAGGGTTTTAGACAAAGAGAGCTTTTAAATACTAGAACCCGGGAGCATGCCAAAACCAATACTAGAACCAGGGGGCATTCATTGAAAATGCTGGGGGGAAGAATGAGGACTAATAAAAGGAAACACTTCTTCACACAACGTGTGATTGGTGTTTGGAATATGCTGCCACAGGAGGTGGTGATGGCCACTCACCTGGATAGCTTTAAAAAGAGACTTGGACAGAATTTATGGAGGAGAAGTTGATCCTCTCGGCTACCAATCTTGATCCTCCTTGATCTGAGATTGCCCAAAGGCAACTTAGCGGACCAGGTACTTTCGGGGAGCAGCAGCAGCAGAAGGCCCTTGCTTTCACCTCCTGCAGGTGAGCTCCCAAAGGCACCTGGTGGGCCACTGCGAGTAGCAGAGTGCTGGACTAGATGGACTCTGGTCTGATCCAGCTGGCTTGTTCTTATGTTCTTATGCATAGACAGGCTTACAGTCAGTGAAGACTTGAAACAGAAGGTCAAGGCTAGATAACTGCAGAAGCTTTTTGCTAGCTCTCTGATTCTTTGATTCCTCAGACGCTTCCTCAGAAATCTTCTGCAATGCTCTTTAAATATCTTATGGTTTAAACACCATCCGCAATTTGAATCTTGCCCAAAGGCTCCCGGTGATCCGAAAAGATCTGCTTCCGGCCCAGCTGGCTAAGATACTACTAGATAGCTTGTTAAAAGTGTCTTGCTGTTATTTATCTGTCTTTGAGCTTGTGTTGCTAACAAGTTTCAAGTCATTATTGACTATCAGGCTTTCTCCGCAAGACTTTGTAAAAGCTCCCTTTGCATAAAATGCCGCTCTTGTGACTTCGGCCCAGGTGGATTGTCTGAAATTGCGATCCGCTGTCGAAATAGCATAATCAAATATATAAACAATCATCTTTCGCCATCCCTGTTACAGTTGCCGTTTTCTGCGGTTTTGTAGTTCTCCAACCTAACAGCTCAATCGGAAATCAGCCGGCTGCGGCGCTTCACGCTGAGTCCCGTCTGCGCGGAAGCCGTTGCACGCTGCCTATGTTTGCATTTATGAAGTGAGATGTTCCAGAGCCGGAAACGTACTCCGTCCTGGTATCTCTGTGTGAGAACACGCATATTTTCAGGCGGATGCCTCAGTCACTTTCCGTGGGGCCTGCTGGGCGTGGCACGCTCATTTGCCTTGCTAAGTTCGACGACTCCCGATGTTACTTCAGCATGAATGTTTAAGGAGCAGATCGGCCTGAGTGTACAGCTCCATGCTGCTCCCGCTAATTCCTGGAAAGCAGGAGGTCTAGGAAGCGCCCTGAAGCACTGCACATGGAACAGGGGGCTGAACTCTTTCCCCCAAACCAGGGGTAGGGAACCTGCGGCTCTCCAATTGGCCATGCTGGTAGGGGCTGATGGGAATTGTAGTTCCTGAACATCTGGAGAGCCGCAGGTTCCCTACCCCTGCCCCAAACCATTTTCTCCAGCGTGGTGTCGTGGTTAAGAGCAGTGGATTCTAATCTGGAGAACCGGGTTCGATTCCCCACTCCTTCACCTGAGTGGCAGAGGCTTATCTGGTGAACCAGATGTGTTTCTGCACACCTACATTTCTTGGGCTAGCCACAGTTCTTTGGAACTCTCTCAGCCCCACCTACCTCGCAAGGTGTCAGTTGTTGGGAGAGGAAGGGAAAGAAGTTTGTAAGCCACCCTGAGTTCTGTTCATAAGGAACATAAGAACATAAGAAACAAGCCAGCTGGATCAGACCAAAGTCCATCTAGTCCAGCTCTCTCTGCTACTCGCAGTGGCTCCACCAGGTGCTCTTTGGGAGCTCACATGCAGGATGTGAAAGCTAATGGCCTTCATCGCTGCTGTTGCTCCCGAAAGCACCTGGACTGTTAAGGCATTTGCAATCTCAGATCAAAGAGGATCTAGAGATTGGTAGCCATAAATCGACTTTCTCCTCCATAAATCTGTCCAAGCCCCTTTTAAAGCTATCCAGGTTAGTGGCCATCA
Source organism: Sphaerodactylus townsendi (assembly GCF_021028975.2). Lineage (NCBI taxonomy): Eukaryota > Metazoa > Chordata > Lepidosauria > Squamata > Sphaerodactylidae > Sphaerodactylus > Sphaerodactylus townsendi. The sequence continues at coordinate 2,785,759 of NW_025950352.1, forward strand.
CCACCTCCTGTGGCAGCATATTCCAAACACCAATCACACGTTGCGTGAAGAAGTGTTTCCTTTTATTAGTCAATTTCAATTTCAATTTCAATAAGCCTTTATTGGCATATACACGATAATATAAAATACAGTTCCAGTTAAAAAAAGTGAATAGTAAAAAACTTCGCGTTTGTCATACATTCAGTTTACAAACTTCTGACAAAAAAACTTTGCCACTTATAAGGCAACAATGAAAAATCCCTGGACAGATTTAAAAGCATAACTACTTTGGTTCTGATTCAGTATAATCAATCATAGGGTCTCACCATAGCTTGGGATAGCAGGCTGGATCGGAGTTCTTGGTATAATATGTGCAGTTCAGGAGGATGTGTGGGATGGAATCCAGCTGTCCTATGCTACAGGTACAGAACCTCTGTATCGCTTGGAAGACCTTTAAATCTTCCTCTATGTAGCTGGAGATGGCATGATGTTAAATCTAAGCCAGCATATAGGCTCTCCTGTTAGTAATGGGATTTGTGAGTAGCTGTAATATAGTAGGCTGGGTAATCCCCATGCTGAAAGGAATTGACATATTTGTTGGTGAACAAGATTTATTTTGCCAAGCTCTGCAGTTGTTGATAGTCCGTTGCTAACAGCCTCTCTTTAATGAGGGCAAAAGTTTCAGTAAAGGTTAGCATATTGAAGGAGTCACTGTCATAGCCCAGTTCCCCGATCTTTGCTGTAACTATTGTGCACCATTTTGAATGGTGGAGTTCACTCAAGGTAGAGTTGGGTCAATGAGTTTCTGGAGCTTCGGTAGTGAATATTTAACCAGAGATTTTATAACGATTAATAGTTTCAAATAGTGGCCTCTCTATGGAATATTGGCCAGATTCTAAACATAAGACTCAAGCGTACGGGACGCAGTTTGGCACGCCAAATAATTTGTGCAAGAATTTGGAGTGGAATGATTTGATAATGCTGTTATTCGGAATTAGCCAAATAGGAGCTCCATAGAGTAGCTGGGCTCTCACCTTCGCTTGGAAGACTTGCAGAGCTGGGGGGGATATATTGGTTACCCCTGGAGTAATAGAACCTCTTTGTAAGCCAATGCTTGATTGAGGCCAGACCAGTCACATATTTTAGATGAGTGGACCATGACAGGTTGTTGTTGAACCAGAGTCCTAAATACTTGAAAGTTGTTACTTGCTCGATATAATGGCCCTTTATCTTCGCCTTTTATTAGTCCTAATTCTTCCCCCCAGCATTTTCAATGAATGCCCCCTGGTTCTAGGATTGTGAGAAAGAGAGAAAAATTTCTCTCTTTGAGCAGGTTCTAGGCCAGACATAATTTTGTAGACTTCAATCATATCCCCCCTCAGACGTCTCCTCTCCAAACTAAAGAGTCCCAAACGCTGCAGCCTCTCCTCATAGGGAAGGTGCTCCAGTCCCTCAATCATCCTCGTTGCCCTTCTCTGCACTTTTTCTATCTCCTCAATATCCTTTTTTTGAGATGTCGTGACCAGAACTGGACACAATTACTCCAAGTCTTGATGCTTCCTCAGCACGATGAGTTGACATTCCCATGGAGCTATCAACTAAGACGCCCTAGAAATCCCTTTCCTGGTCTGTGACTGATAGCGCTGAACCCTGTAAGCGTGTATGTGAAGTTTGGATTTTTTGCCCCTATGTGCATAGCACATTACATTTTGCTACATTGAACTGCATTTGCCATTTCAAAGGCCCACTCACCCTAATTTATCCAAGATAAAGCTTGGAGCTCTTAGCAATCCTTTGTGGTTCTCACCACCCTACATAATTTGGTATCATCTGCAAACTTAGCCTGCACGCTACCCACCCCTACTTCGGGTCATTTTATGAATAGGTTAAAGACCACTGGTCCCAAAACGGATCCTTGGGGGACACCACTCCCCACATCTCTCCATTGTGAGAACTTCCCATTTACACCCACTCTTTGCTTCCTGTTTCTCAACCAGTTTTTAATCCATAGGAGGACTTCCCCTCTTATTCCTTCATTGCTCAGTTTTCTCAACAGTCTCTGTTGAGGAACTTTGTCAAAAGCCTTTTGGAAATCCAAGTAGACAATGTCCACCGGTTCACCCCTTACAGGAGAGAAAAGGTGGGGTCTAAATCCAAACTCCTCCTCCTCCTCCTGCTCCTCCTCCTCCTCCTCTCCTCCTCCTCCTCCTCCTCCTCCTCCTCCCTCTCGTCCTCCTCCTCTTCCTCTCCTTCTCCTTCTCCTTCTCCTGCTCCTCCTCTTCTCCTTCTCCTCCTCCTCCTCTTCCTCCTCTTCCTCCTCTTCTCTTTCTCCTTCTCCTCCTCCTCCTCCTCCTCTTCTTCTCCCTCTCTTCCTCCTCCTCTTCCTCTTCCTCTCCTTCTCCTTCTCCTTCTCCTGCTCCTGCTCCTCCTCTTCTCCTTCTCCTCCTCCTCCTCCTCTTCCTCCTCTTCTCCTTCTCCTTCTCCTCCTCCTCTTCTCCTTCTCCTCCTCTTCTCCTTCTCCTCCTCTTCTCCTCCTCCTCCTCCTCCCCCTCCTCCCCCCCTCCTCCTCCTCCTCCTCCTCCTCCTCCTCCTCCTCCTCCTCCTCCTCCTCCTCCTCCTCCTTCTTCTTCTTCTTCTTCTTCTTCTTCTTCTTCTTCTTCTTCTTCTTCTTCTTCTTCTTCTTCTTCTTCTTCTTCTTCTTCTTCTTCCTACTTGAGCCTTTTAACAGGAGATGCCAGGGGCTAAAGCTGGGACTTTCTGTGTGCCGCGTCATTCTTCTATCACTGGCCCACTAACCCTGCCAACTATGACTGAGCCAAATGACCTCAACATGAAGAAAGTTCATTCCTCCATCCAGAAACCATACCTGTTTTGTGCTCTTGAAAGGTGTTGGGTATCTCCTGCTGGAACAGCAGCCTGAGGTTGAAAGCAAGGTTACGCCGAAAGTTCTTGGCGCTCTGGCCAAACCGTTCCGTTTCCCCCCAAGTAACGTCCGCTAAGTGAATCTTCCCCAACCGGTGTGGGGATTTACTGTTATAATTAATAGGTTATGATTAGGTCAATAACTTTCATCAACCCAGCCAGGAGAGAACCTATTAATGAGACTGTAAAACTAACGTAAACTGCGCGATGGAGATAGGAGGGTGGATTTACAACTTCCCAGAAGCCCTCGTAACTAACGCGACAATTTACAGGAAGTAAAATGAACCGGTCCCCTCCCATAAAACACCACCAAAATTATGCCCCATATCCAAACAAGACAAATTAAAAATGTTTCAGTGAGCTCTTCAACCTGAAGGGCCGTGGTTTAATGGACTGTGGAGGGAGAAGATGCAACCCACTCTGTGTGTGTGTGTGTGTGTGTGTGTGTGTATGAGAGAGAGAGAGAGTGATATTTATTCATGTATTTACTTCATTCCTACTCTTCGTTTCTCTTCCCTGGTCACGCAGCTTCTATGGCAGAGTAAGCATTTAAAAAACAGATCCTAGTCTGATCCTCTAGCCACTACACCGCACTGCCATATGTATTTCCATATGGAGCCAAGGGTTTCTCTGCCTTACTGCCCTCAACCAGCAACATCCCCAGGCCTTGGGTAGAGGTCCTTGCCAACAAGGGCTGCCAACTTCCAGGGGAGACCTGGAGATCTCCTGGAATTTTCTGCTGATCTCCAGACTACGGAGACCAGTTCAGTGGTGGGATTCAAATAATTTAACAACTGGTTATTTATAAGCAGTGAATTAGAATTTATAAGCAGAAGAATTTACATTTAATTTTATAACGTTTCGCCTGCATCTGTGGCCGGCATCTTCAGAGGTGTATCACAGAGAAAAGCCTGTTTCACACTGAGAGAGAGTCAGTTCCTTTTTTACTGGTCAGTTCCTTTCCCTTTCTCTCCCCACAACAGACACCTGGTGAGGCAGGTGGGGCTGAGATAATCCGGAGAGGACTGTGATTGGCCAAAGGTCTCCCAGCAGGCTTCATGTGGAAACGAACGCAGTTCACCAGATAAGAGTTTGTAGTTCAGGTGGAGGAGAGGGGAATCAATTCTCCAAATTAGAGTCCACCTGCTCTTAACCACTATGCCACACCGGTGGTCTGGGGTACAAAGTTCCTTAGGCACTGGATGGTCTGGGAGCCGAGAAGCCATGTTGTCCCAAGCGAGAGCAAAGAGATAATCAACAAAAGGCCTCGGCCAATCCCGCACATGCAAAACAATGCACTTTCAATCCACTTTCACAACTGTTTGCAAGTGGATTTTGCAGTTCCGCACAGTAACATCCAGTTGCCATGTTCATTGCAAAATGCATTCTTCTGCATGTGCGGAAGGGGTCTTTGTCAGGGCCGATAGCATAAATGTTGGGGTTTTAGCAGCAGCCAAAAGACTCTCTAGGGCCGAATCCCCACTTGAAATTTGCACGTAGATCCAAACCTGTTCATTGTGAAACCGTGTCCTCTTCATTGGAGTTTCTCCCTCCCCACCGCAGCGAGCACACAGCAGACACACCCGGTTGCAGAACTCTTAGTAATCCCCACTACCGGGCGAGCTCGCTTCTCTGGTCTCCCCCCTGGATTGGCTTGGCGTTGCCTTTGATGTGGCATGGACCTTTCTCCTTACCGCGGAAACGCATACTGTAGTGGCATGTGATTAAAAAAAAAGTGCGTAAAAGTTTAACGTTGAACTGTTTAACTGTGCAAACAGTTAATCATTACCTGTGTAAACCATGAACGATTCAAAGTTACGCAATTGCCTGTTTAATGTTTGCATCCCCTTCCGCTGGCCGATTGCAAAAGCGGAAATGAAACCCAGGAAAGGCTGCGTGTGCATCGCAGTGCTGATTGGTTGCCCAAATTCCGCGTCACACTCCAGGGCGGGAAACGAGTCAGGGTTTCAACCCTCATCCCTCCCCTCGGATCAGCTCTGAACCGTGTTAATGGGGTCTGTGCCACTTGCAACCAGGTCCTGCCGGAACGCGGATTAACGGGGAGAACGAGCACCAGAAACAGAATCTGCCACGCAAGCAATGGGGAGGTCGTCCCTCAAACCTGGTTAGTTTGTGTTCTGAAACCTGGCTAAGACGGTAGTGGGGATTCGACCTAGGAAGAAATCGCCACTCGCTTTGTGCTTGGCTTGGAATCCCCGGAAGCAAGACAGCCCTTGCAAAGTTTTCCAGTTAAACGAAGGGCAACATTTGAGAATCTGGATCTCCGTGCGGAGGTCTTCCAGCCTGCTCTGCAAGGACCTTTTGCATTTCTTTAAGGGGGCAGAAGACAGGGAAGGCTATGGTAGCGTTGCCAACTTCAAGCTGTGGCCTGGAGATTTCCCAGAATTCCAACTGCTCTCCAAGGTGACAGAGATGAGTTTCCCCAGAGGAAATGATTGCTTTGGACTTTTGGTTCTACGGAGTCATGTTCCTTTTTAGCTCTCTGCCCTGGTTCTACCCCCAAATATTTCAGAATTTCCCAACCTGCATCTGGCAACTGTTGCTTGTGGTACCTTCCGCAGGCCTTGTTAGAGATTCCAGGGACCGCCCTCCTTACAGACCCCACGTATCATCTAACCCATAGGTGTCAAACTCGCAGCCCTCCAGATGTTATGGACTACGGTTCCCATCATCCCCTGATGCTGATGCATGATGCTGGCAGGGGATGATGGGAACTGTAGTCCATAACATCTGGAGGGCCACGAGTTTGACACCTGTGCTCTAACCAGCATATTGCTAGTCCTCTCCCGCAGAGGGATTTCTTTGACGCCGCTAAATTGTTTTTATGGAACTGTTATTGGATTTTAATGTATTTATTGGAGTGAATTATTTTATGTTTGCTTTGTGTTGATTGGTTTTACTGTATGCCGCCTAGAGCCCTTCGGGGTGGGCGGTCTATTAAATTTAATAAATAATAATAATAATAATAATAATAATAATAATAATAATAATAATAATAATAATATAACAACAACAACAACAACAACAACCTGAGGGCCCTCCACATGTAATATGAGGTTGCCACCTCGAGATCCATCTCTCCGTTCTTGTTATCTGTGAGCAAAACTTAAAACCATGCTAATAATCCATTCATGTACGCCCCACCCCACCGAAATCTTATCCTTCCAGTCTTGGGAGGTCTGAAAATGGCACCCAACATTTTAATCATGAAATTAAGGATGAGGAAAGCTCACCAGCTACGTTTCTGTTTAAGACATAGGAGCAGTGCCAAAAAAAGCTAAGCTGGGAAACGCTCCCCTCTGCCCCCACCCCCACAAACCTGGCCCAAGAAAATATCCTTTCTAAAAAGTGTTCTGTCTTTTAATGTAATGGAAATTCAGCCTGACCCCAGGAGATTTTTTTAGTATCCAGTGTTTTTACTGGTCAGTTCTGAAATATAAAAGTAAATTACATCATGGGAAAAGATACCATCACATACCTTAAATGTAAATTATGACACTTATAAAAACTTTATTGCATATGTAAAAGTAAATTATTGTCCAGCAGAGATGGATTTTGGCATATATATTTTTTCATGTACCCACCTTATCATTACTTTCTGAACACTTTTAATCTCCCATTTCCCATGTGTTGAAATTATGCGGGAGGCATCGTTTTCTCCGCTTAATGGCTTTAAAAATAAATTAACACCCTGCTCAAGTATTGCAGCCATCTTTGCTTCCACTACGGCAGTGAACGCTGATCATTTGCCAAGAACTGGGTTCTGCTGTCGCCTATTATGGGCCCCACACGTTAGAAAACCCCACAGAAATACACGGGAGTTTCATTTCAAGGGGACTCGGGCAGAAGACTGCTTTGGCAGGCGTTCTTTAACAAGTCAGCCTCTAGCTTTTTGATGGAGATTTGCTTTTCCCCTTATAGTTCCTACAAAGAACGGGGCTACAGCAGGGTCCCCCAACATGGTGCCTCCATCAGTACTTCCAAACTTTTCAGCAAGAGGGCAGGGCTGTTGTAAGGCAGGGCTTTAAATACCGCCCTCATTCAAATGAAAAGGGCTTTCTACAGGACAACAGAGGCGTAGTGAGGGAAAATGGCGCCTGGGGCAACACCTGCTCCGGGCACCCCCCCGTGTCCCCCCCCCACTTCACTTACCCTAGGCCACAGGTGTCAAACTCGCAGCCCTCCAGATGTTATGGACTACAGTTCCCATGATGCTGGCAGGGGATGATGGGAACTGTAGTACATAACATCTGGAGGGCCGTGAGTTTGACACCTAGGCCCTAGGCAGTGGTGGTCCCGGGCAGCCTGGTGGGTCAAGGGGTAGCAAAATGCAAAGTGATGCACATAGGAGCAAAAAATCCAAACTTCACATACATGCTACAAGGGTCAGTGCTATCAGTCACAGACCAGGAAAGGGATTAGTTGATAGTTCCATGGGAATGTCCACTCAATGCACGGCAGCTGTGAAAAAGGCAAACTCTATGCTGGGGATCATTAGGAAAGGAGTTGATAATAAAACTGCAAGGATTGTCATGCCCTTATATAAAGCCGTGGTGCGACCGCACATGGAGTCCTGTGTTCAGTTCTGGTCACCACATCTCAAAAAGGATATCGAAGAGATAGAAAAAGTGCAGAGAAGGGCAACAAGGATGATTGAGGGACTGGAGCACCTTCCCTATGAGGAGAGGCTGCAGCGTTTGGGACTCTTTAGTTTGGAGAGGAGACGTCTGAGGGGATGTCAATACTCCCCCCCCCCCGTATTGTTACCGGTGAACCCCCAGAATTTATTAGAAATATATCCTGTTGAACGCTGGCCCTTTATATGTGTGTGTTAGTACTAATAAAGGATTTATTAATGCCTTTAAGTCCTCCCCCCTTCCATGAAGTCATACCAATCCATTGCCTGGAAGAATGCAATTGGGTAAACCTTTAAAGAAGTAGGCATAGAAATAAGGATATTACTTAAATAACTCCTTTCTTGTCTTTATTTTTGATATAAGTACCTTTAGATATGTTGTAGAGTCTTTGGTGTTTCATTGATATTGCCCTGCCTGTAATGTTATATTAAGATTAAAAAAACAGGGAAATAATCAAGTAGAAATGTTTATTTTTACCTTTTTAATGTATAAAGTTTCATAGGATTTTAGTAGTTTTATTTTAGCTAATATTAAGGTCACAAGGAATGCAAAGTAAGACAATTCCCTCTTACGATCAGATAAGTTTGTCAACCTCAACAAAAGACCTTTTGGACTCACAAGTGATGGTATTAAGGTGTGCCTTGGCTGTTTGGAGGACGTCACCCTACCTCCCATTGGTCTATTTGAACTTTCCACTGAAGAGGGTCTCAAGACCCATTGGACTATTGAATTTTCCACTTCTAGGATCTCAAGATTCATTGGCAGCCTTTTCTTCTGGGACTTAATCCTATCAGCAAAAACAAAAGACTGTCTTCCTCCTCTTTGTTTCAAATTGTTTGTATTATGTGGCAGGGGACTGCCCCCTTCCTCCTCTGATTGGGTGAAAAACTGTATAAAAGGACTGCGTTTCGCTCTGTAGGCGGCAATCCGTCCTGGAGAGAGCTTCTATAAGCCGAACACCTATGTTGTAGCCCATTTTATCAAGCTGCTTGTTCTCGTAGTCTTTACAGAGCTGAGTGACCAGCGCCCCATAAGTCAGTGTGAAGAGCTCCGAGCTCATTTTCTTGCTCTCGGCGCCCCGCGACTCCCCTGCCGCGCCATCCTGCCGGCTACGCTGTCGACTCCCTCCTCCGCCTGTAGGGTGGTGTATGTAGGGTGGTGAGAACCACAAAGGATTGCGAAGAGCTCCAAGCGGACCTTGATAAATTAGGTGAGTGGGCTCAGAAATGGAAAATGCAGTTCAATGTAGCAAAATGTAAAGTGATGCACATAGGGGCAAAAAATCCAAACTTCACATACACGCTATAGGGGTCAGTGCTATCAGTCACAGACCAGGAAAGGGATTTAGGCGTCTTAGTTGATAGTTCCATGGGAATGTCAACTCAATGCATGGCAGCTGTGAAAAAGGCAAAACTCGCTGGGGATCATTAGAAAAGGAATTCTGGAGGAATAAAACTGCAAAGATTGTCATGCCCTTATATAAAGCAGTGGTGCTGACCGCGATCTTTGGAGTACTGTGTCCAGTTCTGGTCGCCTTAACAGACCAGGTGATCGGGAGCAACAGCCGCAGAAGGCCATTGCGTTCACATCCTACATGTGAGCTCCCAAAGGCACCTTGGCAGGCCATCACAGTAGCAGAGAGAGCTGGACTAGATGGACTTTGGTCTGATCCAGCTGGCTTGTTCTTATGTTCTTATGTTCTTATGAGCTTGAAATCACAATAAAGAACCTCTGCTCTGAAGGCAGCCTGCCTCGGCATCCGCTCACTGCCGCCAAAGCTGAAATCACTCTGAAATCACTATTGCTCATTGCCCCAAAGCTGAAATCACTCTGAAATCACTTTCTAGTTACCCCTGGCAGTGGGTAACAGTATCATGGGTTATGGCTACCCATGGAGAATCATGGATCCGCTTGGTTTCTAGAATGCCATGCGGGAACCAATGCTTACTGGAGGTTCATTCAATAAGCTGGTGGAGGATTGTCCAACTCTCTGGGGCCACAGTTGTTCAAGGGGAAGGAAAAGAGATTCCACCTAAACATTAGGAACAATTTCCTGACCGTCAGGGCTGTTGGACAGCGGAATTCACTGCCTCAGAGCGTGGTGGAGTCTCCTTCTTTGCATAAGCATAAGCATTTTATTGTCACTGTGCACGCACAACGAAATTTACAGCAGCATTCCTAGATGCACACAATTCCAGACTCACACCCCACCCTCACTTTCCCCTTCCTCCACCCATCCCTACACAGCCCCAAATACATCAACACGAAGCCGCGGAGTTCAGCATCGCCACAGCTCTAGAGTAGAAGCTGTCTCTAAGCCTCTTGGTCCTAGTTTTGATAGACCTGTATCGTCTGCCGGATGGTCACAGTTCAAAAAGAGAGTGTGCTGGACGAGACGGGTCTCTCAGAATATTTTGGGCTTTCTTTAGGCTTCGGGAATGATAGAGTTCTTCCAAGGAGGGGAGAGGGCAGCCGATAATCCTCTGTGCAGTAGTGATCACCCTTTGGAGCGCCTTCCTATCTGCCACTGTGCAACTGGAGAACCATACACAGATGCAGTAGGTTAAGACACTCTCTATAGCACAGCGGTTAAAGGACACCAGGAGTTTTCCATCCAGTTGTTGTTTGGAGGTTTTTAAAGAGACACTGGATGATCATTACATCAGGAGTGCTTTGATGGTGTGTTCCTGCATGGCTGGGGGTCGGACTTGATAGCCAACTCTTGGGCTCTCTTCCAACTCTATGATTCCAAAGCTACCTTTTCCTCTGTCGTCTGAAGATCAGTGGCGATTCCATGAGTTCTCCAGGCCCGACCTGGAAATTGGCAACCCCGACCAACCCTCCCCCCCAAACCCTTGCCCCCCTCCCCTCTCCCCCCTCCCTCCTGGTGCTTATCTGACGAAATCATCACATTTATGGCCAAAATTGAAATGAAATGCAATTTCGTTCCCGTTCTGCTTTCAGTCCATCACCTCCCCGGCCAGTCCCGAAGGACCGGCTAACCTAATCGCTCGATGGCGGTAACTTCATTAGCGTTGCCGGTCACCCCCTCCCCGGTTTTTCTGCTGTGCACGGCAAAGGCAAACCGCGGCCGATGCCCCTCGCTGGGAATTACTGGAAGGAGCGCCTTTTCAGAGTTTTTCTCTCTCTTTGGCCAGATCTGCTTCCTCAGCGTTCCGTTCTCTTTCCGAGCGCCCGGCCCGTTATTACCTTTCTGGCAAATGTTCATTTATTTACTATCATTTCTTTTTCTCCGCCCAGGGAATAGAAACTATATTTCTGCCTGACCTCGAGGAGGAAGAATCAAGGTGGGAACGAAGGATGGAAGAAAGAGGGCTCTGCAACCAGAAAGCAAGGAGAGCAACGCCACTGCAGACGCACAGGCGAGGGGCCTATTTCTAGGGATGCCAACTCCAGGTTAGGAAATTCCTGGAGATCTAGGCACTCTCAGTCTCTCTCAGTCCCACCTACCTCACAAGATGTCTGTTTTGGGGAGAAGAAGGGAAAGGAGTTTGTAAGCCACTTTGAGCCTCCTTACAGGAGAAGAAGAAGAAGAAGAGTTTGGATTTATATCCCCCCTTTCTCTCCTGTAGGAGACTCAAAGGGGCTGACAATCTCCTTGCCCTTCCCCCCTCACAACAAACACCCTGCGAGGTGGGTGGGGCTGAGAGAGCTCCGAGAAGCTGTGACTAGCCCAAGGTCACCCAGCTGGCGTGTGTGGGAGTGTACAGGCTAATCTGAATTCCCCAGATAAGCCTCCACAACTTAGGCGGCAGAGCTGGGAATCAAACCCGGTTCCTCCAGATTAGATACACGAGCTCTTAACCTCCTACGCCACTGCTGCTGCGAGTTCTTAACCTCCTATGCCACTGCTGCGAGAAAAGGAGGTGGTCTAAATCCAAATTCCTCTACTTCAAATTCACAATAGATGGATTTCTGAGGTGGGGTAGTGGGTGGGTAACACCTTACCGTGGTGGCGAACCTTTGGCCGTGCTGGCAGGGGCTGATGGGAATTGTAGTCCATAACATCTGGAGTGCCAAAGGTTCGCCACCACTCATAATATTTGGGATCATTATGTTTTGCTGCACGGTTATTTCACTCCCTTCCAACTCTAACATCACATCTGAAAGGGAAATTAGTGATGGGAGAGTTGCATACCACCCAAACAAAGAAATGGAGGCTGCGGTGGTAAGCCAAATACTGGCTCCATTCAAGGCTTCACAGACAGCTGGCAGGTAAGGGAGGGGGAGGGGCAGGGGCGAGGGGTTCTCCCCATTTTTAAAGGCAGTGGGGCTGAAGCAACCTGAAAAAACCCCCAGAAAAATTGGGTATTTTCCAGGATCTGTTTTTCGACTCCCCTTGAATTGCCGCCATTTTCCAGCTGTTTCAAGAGAAATGACTTTTTGGGGGGGGGGTTATTTTTGGTTTGGCTTTAACTGGATGCACAGCCCGAATTTTTCACACCACTTGATGTCTGTTTTAACTGGAGCTGCCTGGGATCGAACCTGGCGCCTTTTGTGTTCCAAGCAGAGACGCTTACACTGGGCCACAGTTCAGTGTTCCCCTCACTGTGCGCCCCTCAGATTCACTTAGGTGGTTGAACTGGAGAACTGGCTTTACTCTTTGCCTCCAAGGGTAAGGATGGTGGTGGGGATGCTAGCGGGTCAGCTAGTAGGGTTGCCATCTCCAGGTAAGGAAATTCCTGGCAATCTGGTGGGGGTGGAGCCCAGAGCAGAGGGGAGGGGAGGGACTGAAGCGAGGTACAAATCCGTAGAGTCTACCACCAAAGAAGCCATTTGCTCCTTTGCCATCTAGAGATCATTAGTAATTCCAGGATGTCTCCAGGTTGCCCTCGAGATGGACAATCCTGCTGCTAAGGCAGGGCTTTTTGTATCGTGGCCCCATGTTCATGGGCGGCCCTCCCTGAGACCCCTCTGCCCTCCCAGCACCACAGTATAAGCACTTGGCCCATGCTCAGTGGTGGGATCCAAAAATTTTAGTAACAGGTTCCCATGGTGGTGGGATTCAAACAGTGGCGTAGCGCCAATGGGGCTGGGCAGGGCACGACGGGGGCGTGGCCGGGCACAACGGGGGCGGGGCATTAATTTCTCTGTTACTGTAAAAAACTCTTACTGTAAAAAAAAGTTCCTAATTTCCAGCTGGTATCTTTCTGTCCATAATTTAAACTCATTATAGCAAGTCCTATCGTCTGCTGCCAACAGAAACAACTACTTCTCCTCTAATTGACTGCCTGCCAAATACCTACTACTTTCAAATACTTAATTTTGTTTCTAGAAATCAACAGAAGGAGACTTTCCTTAAACAAGGAACTTTACCATATTTCTAAAACATGTTTTGAAAACAGCCCAACAGGGAGAATGATCCCGTTTTCTACCTTCGCTAACCAGCCACATAGGAAACAACAGGACTTTATGATTTTTGGGCCTAATGGAATTTCTAACGGAAAAGCGGACCCGATTAAAAACCCCCTCTCGGCACACACAAATAATTAGTAACCCACTCTCGGGAACTGGCGAGAACCTGCTGGATCCCACCTCTGCCCGTGCTGCTATTTCCGTTGGTTTGTGTGACGTTGAGTTTTCCTTTCAGTGGGTTGCTGCTTATGCGTTATTTTAGCTGCAGGGCTTTTGCATCAGGAGGCCGCTTTGAGAAATGTATTGAACCAACGTTCTTGCATTGGAGGGTTTGAACTGGTTTTCATCTGTACGCAGCATAAAAGTGCACGAAAGAGATCAATGAAACATCTGTCAGGAAACCTCCAGCGTGGCCACGCCAGAAGTGAACGGGGGAGACGCTAGCTTGCTGTCGGTGGAGGCGGGAACACAAACACGCAGGGGCCCTGGGCCCAAATGGAGGGTAGCCGGCCTTCTCTGGACTCTGTTGCCCTGCTCGGCTGGAGAGAGATCGATCCACCTGCCAGCCGGCCATCTATCAAAGACGCCTCCCCCATTACTTGCCCTGATGGATTCTCATCCGATGGCCCGATCTCAAAGTGATAAAGAGAAAGGCGGCTACGTTTTCAACACGTCTGCTAACTCCCAAACTGGACTCAATAATCCCACAGATTGATGGCATCGAGACCACGGGGAGGGGGAGGCTGCGGAGTGCCGACTGCATTATCCGAGCATAAATTTATCTGGGTTACTGGGGGCGGGAGGGAGAGACATGCCGACTGCAGAGCTGAAATCTGTCCTTTTCCCAGGTCCTTTCCTGGTACAAAAACGGCCCGCAGCCTGGCTGGCTCCAAATTCAAACTACAGTCTATGTAACAGCTTTTATTGCGTAAAGGTGCTCTCACTGGAAAAGACAATAATGGTAGGAAAAGTTAGAGGAAGGAAAAGAGGAAGGGCCAGCAGGAGGTGGATCGACTCAATCAAGGAAGCCGCGGCCCCCAGTTTGCAAGAAGAAGAGTTTGGATTTATATCCCCCCTTTCTCTCCTGCAGGAGACTCAAAGGGGCTTACAATCTCCTTGCCCTTCCTCCCTCACAACAAACACCCTGTGAGGTGGGCGGGGCTGAGAGAGCTCCGAGAAGCTGTGACTAGCCCAGGGGTAGGGAACCTGTGGCTCTCCGAGGCCTAACAGAATCCAGCACCCCATCAGTTTTCCGCGTCAGCATGGCCAATTGGCCATGCTGGTAGGGGCTGATGGGAATTGTAGTTCCTGAACATCTGGAGAGCCGCAGGTTCCCTACCCCTGGACTAGCCCAAGGTCACCCAGCTGGCGTGTATGGGAGTGCACAGGCTAATTTGAATTCCCCAGAGAAGCCTCCACCGCTCAGGCGGCAGAGCTGGGAATCAAACCCGGTTCCTCCAGATTAGATACACGAGCTCCTAACCTCCTACGCCACTCAGCAAGGCTGCCCATGAAAGGATGTTTTGGAGGTCCTTAATTCATAGGGTTGCCAAGAGTTGGAAGGAGAGGCATGGGGGGGGGAATGGCACCCGGGGCAAAACATGCTCCGGATGCCCCCCACCCCCACTTAACTGGCTGGGCTGCTGTGAGCCCCTCGTTGGCCAAAGGAGCAGCCCCTCACCGAAGGAGCCCCTCATCGGCCAAAGGAGCATCCCCTCACCGAAGGAGCCCCTCGTCGGCCAAAGGAGCAGCCCCTCACCGAAGGAGCCCCTCGTCGGCCAAAGGAGCAGCCCCTCACCGAAGGAGCCCATCGTCGGCCACAAAGCGAGCAGCTCTCACCGGCGGAGCCCCTCGGTTGCCAAAGGAGCAGCTCCCTCACCGGGCGAGCTCCTCCGCCGGGCCAAAGCGAGCAGCCCCCTCACCCGGGAGGGAGGCCTCCTCGAAGGGCCAAAGGAGCAGCCCCTCACCGAAGGAGCCCCTCGTCGGCCAAAGGAGCAGCCCCTCACCGAAGGAGCCCCTCGTCGGCCAAAGGAGCAGCCCCTCACCGAAGGAGCCCCTCGTTGGCCAAAGGAGCAGCCCCTCACTGAAGGAGCCCCTCGTCGGCCAAACGGGCAGCTTGGTGGGGCGGGGCTGAGGGGTGGCCCAGCGGTGGCCCAGCCAGGCTGCTCCTTTGGCCGGCAGAAGTTCCGTTGGCTGAAGAAGCAGCCTGGCGGTGCTGGGCAGAGGGGAAGGGTGTGTGTGTGGGGGGCAATTCTCCACCACCCACATGACCAGCTGGCGTGTGCCCGGGGACATGTGCCCCCACCTGTCCCCGTGAGCACTCCGCCTCTGCTTGGAAGCAACTTGATAACACTTATGTACAAAGTGCTGCCGAGCCACAGATGAATTACGGTGACCCCTTGTGGCGTTTTCTAGGCAAAGAGATGTTCAGAGGTGGTTGACCATTGCCTGCCTTGGGGGAGCAATCTGAGACCTCCTCGGTTGTCTCTCCTCCAAGTGCTAATCAGGGCCAACCCTGTGTAGCTTCCAAGAGCTGATGAGTTTGGGCCGGCTTGGACCATACAGGGCAGGCCAGACCGGGTGTTACAAACTGCATCAGAGGGTTGTGTGCAGTGGTGGGATCCAAATATTTTAGTAACGGGTTCCCATGGTGGTGGGATTCAAACTGTGGCGTAGCGCCAATGGGGCTGGGCGGGGCACGACGGTGGCGTGGCCGGCATTCCGGGGTGGGCTGTGGCAAGGAAGCAGCCGCTGCGCCGGTCCTTGGGCGGGAAGCGAATGCACGCAGGCGCAGGCTGCCACGCACGCTGGTGCACCTCTTGCTAGACTGCTTCCAGTTCTGTGCACTGCTGCTGAGAGGAGGGGGGTAACTAAGGCAAAAATCACGTGGCAAAATCACCCATTAGTAACCCCCTCTCAGCACACACAAATAATTAGTAGCCTACTCTCGGGAACCTGTGAGAACCTGCTGGATCCCACCACTGGTTGTGTGTCTAGGGTTGGCAACTCTAGCTGAGCCACCCAAAACGGAATCATGGAGGATTCAGCTACAGTGTTGTCCTTCCACCTGGTGTTGCTCGCTCTGGGTGGGGAGAGACATGGAGATTTGGGGGGGGGGGGGGAGTCTGGGGAGGGGTTGGGCAGGGGCGGGACTTCCTCAGGGTATAATGCCATAGAACCCACCCACCAAAGCAGCCCTTTCCTCCAGGGCAGGGCTCTGCAACTTGTGGCTCTCCAGCTGTTCACGGTCTACAATTCCCATCAGCCCCTGCCACCATGGCCAATTGGCCATGCTGGCAGGGGCTGATGGGTATTGTAGTCCATGAACACCTGGAGAGCCACAGGTTGCAGACCTCTGGTTTAGCTCATCCCCACTCTCATTTTCTTTAACCTGTGCACGTGACTACTGAGCCCACATCTGCAATATCTCCGGCCACAAGAACCCGTCACACCCGGGACACATTAAAGATTCCACAGATTCCACAATTCCACAGGCTGATGGGAATTGTAGTCCATGAACATCTGGAGAGCCACAGGTTGCAGACCTCTGGTTTAGCTCATCCCTACTCTCATTTTCTTTAACCTGTGCACGTGACTACTGAGCCCACATCTGCAATATCTCCGGCCACAAGAACCCGTCACACCCGGGACACATTAAAGATTCCACAGATTCCACAATTCCACAGGCTGATGGGAATTGTAGTCCATGAACATCTGGAGAGCCACAGGTTGCAGACCTCTGGTTTAGCTCATCCCCACTCTCATTTTCTTTAACCTGTGCACGTGACTACTGAGCCCACATCTGCAATATCTCCGGCCACAAGAACCCGTCACACCCGGGACACATTAAAGATTCCACAGATTCCACAATTCCACAGGCTGATGGGAATTGTAGTCCATGAACATCTGGAGAGCCACAGGTTGCAGACCTCTGGTTTAGCTCATCCCTACTCTCATTTTCTTTAACCTGTGCATGTGACTACTGAGCTCTGCAGGAGCGTCTAGACCTGGCCCTGCAGGGACTAAGGACTGGCCAAGCGCTGCATTTACAGGCCCCATCTGGGGATCTGGAACCAACACTGTCCCCTCCTCTCCATCTGAGTCTTCCTCCCAGATATCCCCACTTAGACTGGGCTGAGCCATAACACAAAGCCTTTCCTTTCCTACACTATCATGTCCTACACACACACCCCCCATCCCTCCTCGTCCCAGTCTCATTCCCTCTGGCTCGAAGGGGCCCCTTCCATTTGACAGATGCCTCCTGACACTCAGAGCCGCAAAAGATCACACGCCAATAGGGTTATAATAAGGTGAATTGAGCCTTCACAAGCCCGGCCCGATAGTTATCTGAAATCAATGGCCAATAGGCCGGAAAGAATGAAGATGCCGGAGTGTTTGTTTTGGAGCTGCAGAGGCACGTCTCCGCAAGCGTCTTCCGGGCTGGGCCTTTCCTGCCGGCTGAAAGGGGGGAGATTAACCTATTAGCCAGGGAGCTTTGCTTCTGGGGCACCAGCCGGGAACCCAGTGACCCCGGGAGCGGGCTGTGGCCCAGCAGAAGAGCTCTTGACTGGCGTGGAAAAAGGCCCAGGTCATTCCCAGCACCAGAGGTGGAATCCAGCAGGTTCTCACCAGTTCCCGAGAGTGGGCTCCTAATTATTTGTGTGTGCCGAGAGGGGGTGACTAATCGGGTCTGCTTTTCCATTAGAAATCCCATGAGGTCCAAGAATCATAAAGTCCTGTTGTTTCCTACGTGGCTGGTTAGCGAGGGTAGAAAATGGGATAATTCTCCCTGTTGGACTGTTTTTAAAACATGTTTTAGAAATATGGTAAAATACCTTGTTTAAGGAAAGTATCCTTCTTTTGATTTCTGGAAACAAAATCAAGTATTTGAAAGTATTAAGTATTTGACAGGCAGTCAGTTAGAGGAGACGTAGTTGTTTCTGTTGGCAGTAGATGATAGGACTTGCTAGAATGAGTTTAAATTATGGACAGAAAGATACCAGCTGGAAATTAGGAACTTTTTTTTACAGTAAGAGTTTTTTACAGTAACGGAGAAATTGTTAATGCCCCGCCCCCGGAATGCCCGGCCACGCCCCCATCGTGCCCCGCCCAGCCCCATTGGCGCTACGCCACTGTTTGAATCCCACCACCATGGGAACCTGTTACTAAAAATTTTGGATCCCACCACTGCCCAGCACCGCTAGCTAAAAACATCTGTTGGAATTGGCAAGTGTGTGTCACAACTCAGACATGAAAGAGGAGCAGCCGTGGCCTAGTGGTTAAGAGCCGGTGTACTCTAATCTGGACAACCAGGTTCGATTCCCCGCTCTGCCGCTTGAGCTGTGGAGGCTTATCTGGGGAACTAGGTTGGCCTGTACACTCCAGCACATGCCAGTTGGGTGACCTTGGGCTAGCTAGTCACAGCTCTTCCGAGCTCTCTCAGCCCCACTCACCTGTTGTGGGGGTGGGGGGAAGGGAAAGGAGATTGTCAGCCCCTTTGAGTCTCCTTACAAGAGAGAACGGGGGTATAAATCCAAACTCCTTCCTCCTCCTCCTCCTCCACTGTGTGTATGTTAATTAGTTACTGAAGTAACAGTTTTATGACAAGTTTATTGATTAGTGATTGGTTAGCAAGTTAGAAGAAGAAGAAGAAGAAGAAGAAGAAGAAGAAGAAGAAGAAGAAGAAGAAGAAGAAGAAGAAGAAGAAGAAGAAGAAGAAGAAGAAGAAGAAGAAGAAGAAGAGGAGTTTGGATTTATATCCCCCCTTTCTCTCCTGCAGGAGTCTCAAAGGGGATGACAATCGCCTTGCCCTTCCCCCCTCACAACACACACCCTGTGAGGTAGGTGGGGCTGAGAGAGCTCCGAGAAGCTGTGACTAGCCCAAGGTCACCCAGCTGGCGTGTGTGGGAGTGCACAGGCTAATCTGAATTCCCCAGATAAGCCTCCACAGCTCAGTCGGCAGAGCAGGGAATCAAACCCGGTTCCTCCAGATTAGATACACGAGCTCTTAACCTCCTACGCCACTGCTGCTCCTCTTTCATGTCTGAGTTGTGACACACACTTGCCATAGTTCGACCCTGCCATCGTGCCACTGGCCACATAGGCAACAGCTATAAGATATGTTTCTTTCTTAGGCTGCTTCTGCACAGGTCAAAAAAGCCAGTAAAAGGACGGTAAAACCAGCGTTATTGTCTGAGAGTTCGCACGGCTGCCACTGCAGAAATGACGCTGTAGTGATGCAGCGACGCTCCGGGGCCCCACAATGGTTTATTTAAAAAACAACCACAACAGATTGTCAGTGGGAATGAGGAAGGAGATTGAAGAACAATCCTATTTGGGTTGCAGATGGAATCGTTTGCTGGGCCCCAAGCTGTGAACGATGTCCTGAGAAATTTCTGAAGTTTTGGGGGCAGAGAGAATTTTGGGATGGATCTCCAAATTTAAGTAGCCTACTACGAGAGAACCAGTGTGGTGTAGTGGTTCAGAGCAGGTAGACTCTAATCTGGAGAGCGGCCGAGTCTTACCTGGTCAACTGGGTTTGTTTCCCTGCTCCAACATTGGAAACCTGCTGGGTGACCTTGGGCCAGTCACAGTTCTCTCAGAACTCTCTCAGCCCCAACTACCTCACAAGGTGTGGGTTGTAGGGAGAGGAAGGGAAGGGAATTTGTAAGTCCCTTTGAGTCCCTTACAGGAGAGAAATGGGGGGCTTGGACAGATTTATGGAGGAGAAGTCGATCTCTGGCTACCAATCTTGATCCTCCTTGATCTCAGATTGCAAATGCCTTAGCAGACCAGGTGCTTGGGAGCAACAGCCGCAGAAGGCCATTGCTTTCACACCCTGAATGTGAGCTCCCAAAGGCACCTGGTGGGCCACTGCGAGTAGCAGAGAGCTGGACTAGATGGACTCTGGTCTGATCCAGCTGGCTTGTTCTTATATTCTTATGGGGTATAAATCCAAACTCTTCTCCTCTTCTAATTTGAATATTTCTGAAACCTATTTGCCCCCCGCTCCTTCCTCCTGAAATCTGGAGATGGCACCCTTGCATTGGAATCTGCTAGAGACAAATGTTTGCAAAAATTAATGTTTCTTTCTCCAGGCGCCAAAGAAGAAGCCGCACAAGGAAGTGAAATACTAAAACAAGCATGAATTTACACGAAGTATGCATCAGTTACGATAACACAATAACCTGATTTGTCCAGAAGGATCTGCTTTGCAAAAAATAAAATAAAAGATAATCTAATAGAAGGTTCCTCCCTTTCAAAAGAAGCGAAGGGGTGCCATTTATCTACAGGAGATGTCAGGTTTGGCCCAGCCTTTGGACAGATGTATCTGGCGAGTCAGCTTTTCCATCAACGCATATTAAATCCCAACCTTTCATTCAGCTGTTAATTGCACAGTGGCACGGCCAGATGAGAATCTGGATTTGTGGGAGGGAGAGCAGAGGATGAATCACCCACGCCCCCCCCAAAGAAGATTTCAGTTGTTTGTTTATTAATTAATGTGAAGATTCATAAGCAGCTATGCAACCAAGTGCGTTCCTGTAACACAATAAACAATAAACATAATTTTAAACTAAGGGTTATAAGGCGCAGCCCCCAGACCCCAGATAATTAAGGCACCTCTCGACAGCCAAAAAGAAACGATGGTCGAATCCCCACTAGCGTCTTAGCCAGGTTTCAGAACACAAACTAACCAGGTTTGAGGGACGACCTCCCCATTGCTTACGTGGCAGATTCAGTTTCTGGCGCTCATTCTCCCCGTTAATCTGCGTTGCAAGTGGCACAGACCCCATTAACACGGTTCAGGGCTGATCCAAGGGGAGGGATGAGGGTTGAAACCCTGACTCGTTTCCCACCCTGGAGTGTGACGCAGAATTTGGGCAACCAATCAGCACTGCGATGCGCGCGCAGCCTTTCCTTGGTTTCATTTCCGCTTTTGCGATCGGCCAGCAGAAGGGGACACAAACGTTAAACAGTCAAACGTGTAACTTTGAATCGTTCATGGTTTACACAGATAACGATTAACTGTTTGCACAATTAAACGTTAAACTTTTACATGCTGGTTTTTTGATCATACCCCTACATTGTATGTTTCCACAGTGGGAAAAGGTCCCGCCCCATCAAGGCACACCAGCCAATCAGGGGAGACCGGTGAAGCGAGCTCGCCTGGTAGTGCGGATTGCTAAGAGTTCTGCAACCGGGTGTGTCTGCTGTGTGCTCGCTGCGGTGGGGAGGGAGAAACTGTGATGAAGAGGACATGGTTTCACAGCAAACAGGTTTGGATCTGCGTGCAAATTTCAAGTGGGGATTCGACCTAAATGGCCTTGTCAGCTTGTGTGGCTATAGGGCACCTACAGATCTTGTCAGCTTAACAGAGGTTCCAACATTTTTAAGCCTGTGGACCGCTTTGGAATTCTGGCTCAGTATGATGGATGCAGCCACAAAATGGCTCCCACAGGAGGCAGAGCCAGCTACAAAATGGCGCCCACAGGAGGCAGAGCCAGCTACAAAATGGCGCCCACAGCTTACCTGCAGTCACATTGTGAACATTCTTGTGCTGTGGGGGAGACTGCTGCCAGCGCAACCTTTCTGAAAATCTGCACAGCCAATCAAATCTCCACCAGCCAATCAGAGGCCTCGCTGGACAAAAGCCTCACCTGGTCCCGCCCACTTTCTAAGAACACTTGTGAGGCACCAAGAAAGGTGTTGGCAGGTGTTGTGGCTCTCCCAGGCACCATATTGGTGCTCCCTGGGCTAATAAATCTGTACCACACAAGCTTGAAATAGTTTTAGGTTCTGAATCTTGGGCCACCAGATTCTACAACCAGCTTTCGGTTGCACCCCATAGGATTCATTAAAAACAAAAGAACTAGCCTGCTGGATCAGACCAGAGTCCATCTAGTCCAGCTCTCTGCTACTTGCAGTGGCCCACCAGGTGCCTTTGGGAGCTCACAGGCAGGATGTGAAAGCAGTGGCCTTCTGCTGCTGCTACTCCACCTGGTGCACCTGGTGGGCCACTGCGAGTAGCAGAGAGCTGGACTAGATGGACTCTGGTCTGATCCAGCAGGCTCGTTCTTATGTTCTTATGTTCTTATGTTCTCCCTTCACAAAGCACATGATTCATCAGGGCCACCAGTCCAATGTGACAAGTCACCACCTGAAAATTGTCCAAAGCTGGTCTCAGTGGGGTAGGAAGGGTGGAAGGGAGAAGTCATCTGAAGTCATCTGGACCTGAAGTCATCTGCTCTGAAGTCATCTGGACCAAGGTCAGAAAGAGCTTCAAAAGAGCTTCATGAAATTGGCATGAGGCTGGGTGGCTATTTGTCAGGAGTACTTTGTGTTGGGAGATCCACACCTGGTGCGTGTGTATCCCTTGAAAAGTAGCAGAGTGGCACAGAGGCTAAACACAGGGAAGCTTACCTGGGCACACACGCGTGGCTGAGCTTGCTAGAGAGAACTTCAGACACAAAAGAAAGTCAGAGTCATTTGTAGTTTCTAATCTAATAAAAAGAGTATTTATTAGTGAACTCCATTCTGGATAGAAAGGTGGAGAGATAGGTTCACTATCTAGTCTAATCTAGCTGGATGGAGGTGGATGCGTAGGAGACACATCCTCTCCCTAGGCATGGTGAAGGTAAGATGGAGAGGGTCGAGAAGAAGGCGGAAGCAAGGGAGGAAGTCCCTAAGAGTATCGGTCTACATCAAAGGGATAGAGTCAGCGTGATAGAGTAAAGGTGAAAAATTCCGAAGTCCCTATCTAGCCACTAGCTCGCTAGTAAAAAACCCCTCTGTAGGATGAGGCAGGAAACAGCGTAAAGCCCCTTTTCTTCCAACACTTTGATGGTGTGTTCCTGCATGGCAGGGGGTTGGACTGGATGGCCCTTGGGGGTCTCTTCCAACTCTACGATTCCTTTCTCTTGCACACATCAGGGCCTGACAGCTGCTCTCTATGGTGGGGAGTCTACTGCCTAGTAAGATTGGACGGCCATTGATTGCCACAAGACTGTTCTTTTGTGCCCGGGATTAATTGGAAGAGAAGAGATAAATTTCGCTGCTGCTAATTACCCCCAATTACAGAACCATGCCAAGCTGAGAGGAAGGTTCCCTTACCTGATCTAGTGAACATGATTACCCTCACCTTTCCGGTTGTCAACCTCCAGGTGGAATCTGGAGATATCCTGCTATTACTACTGATAATAGTAATGTTATCTCCAGATCGGTTCCCCTTGAGCCAGGGGTCTGCAACCTGCGACTCTCCAGATGTTCATGGACTACAAATCCCATCAGCCCCTGCCAGCATGGCCAATTGGGAATTGTAGTCCATGACAATCTGGAGAGCCATAGGTTGCAGACTCTAATCCTCACCCTCATTTTCTTTAACCTGTGCATGTGACTACTGAGCCCACATCTACAATATCTCCGGCCACAAGAACCCGTCACACCCGGGACACATTAAAGATTCCACAGATTTCACTCCACACGTGAGCAGCATTCGAACTTCCCTACTAGAGGTGGTTTGAGTGTCGAACCGATCTGAGATCTGAGAGACCCCGATTGTGGCAGCAAATTCCATACTAATTAATTCATAAGAACATAAGAACAAGCCAGCTGGATCAGACCAGAGTCCATCTAGTCCAGCTCTCTGCTACTCGCAGTGGCCCACCAGGTGCCTTTGGGAGCTCACGTGCAGGAGGTGAAAGCAATGGCCTTCTGCGGCTGTTGCTCCCGAGCACCTGGTCTGTTAAGGCATTTGCAATCTCAGATCAAAGAGGATCAAGATTGGGAGCCATAGATCGACTTCTCCTCCATCAATCTGTCCCAGCCCCTTTTAAAGCTCTCCAGGTTAGTGGCCATCACCACCTCCTGTGACAGCATATTCCAAACACCAATCACACGTTGCGTGAAGAAGTATTTCCTTTTATTAGGGCAACGAGGATGATTGAGGGACTGGAGCACCTTCCTTATGAGGAGAGGCTGCAGCGTTTAGGAGACTTTAGTTTGGAGAGGAGACGTCTGAGGGGGGATATGATTGAACTCTATAAAATTATGCATGGGGTAGATAATGTTGACAGAGAGAAATTTTTCTCTCTTTCTCACAATACTAGAACCAGGGGACATTCATTGAAAATGCTGGGGGGAAGAATTAGGACTAATAAAAGGAAACACTTCTTCACGCAACGTGTGATTGGTGTTTGGAATATGCTGCCACAGGAGGGGGTGATGGCCACTCTCCTGGATAGCTTTAACAAGGGCTTTGGCAGATTTATGGAGGAGAAGTCAATTTATGGCTACCAATCTTGATCCTCTTTGATCTGAGATTGCAAATGCCTTAGCAGACCAGGTGCTAGGGAGCAGCAGCCACAGAAGGCCATTGCATTCACATCCTGCATGTGAGCTCCCAATGGCACCTGGTGGGCCACTGTGAGTAGCAGAGAGCTGGACTAGATGGACTCTGGTCTGATCCAGCTGCCAAGTTCTTATGTTCTTATGTTCTTATTAGTCCTAATTCTTCCCCCCAACATTTTCAATTCATTAAGACATTTATCTCCTTGTGGATTCCCTGGGGTTTAAGGTAAAGTTGGTGTTGTTCACCGCCCTGAGCCCTTCGGGGGAGGGCGGACTATAAACCCAATTAATAATAATAATAATAATAATAATAATAATAATAATAATAATTATTATTATTATTATTATTATTATTATTATTATTATTATTATTATTATTATTATTAAGGTGTGAAATAAATGTGCACATAAAGTAAATGGGTTCTTTTTGTCTACCTTGGAGTTACTGGCAAGCAAATCGCTGCTCTGCTACGGAAGCCGGGTGGTAGACCTTGGGACAGTTACTTCCTGCCCAAGCCCACCTCACAGGGCTGTTGTTGCAAGGATAAAACGAAGGAAAGGAGACCGTCTTTGTAAGCTACTTTGCAGCTTGGCACAAATATGTTTATAAAACAGGTGAATAAATAAAAGTGTGACAATGAGACACAAGCCAATCACTTCTTCTGTTTCACTTCGGCATCAAAGGACTCAAATGCCCGCCGATCGAGTTTGCGTTTCCCCCCCCCCCCACAAAATGGCATTTGCGCAAAAACACTCCTGATTAAAAAGAGAGCGGCAGCCGCTCACGTCTCCAAGGACTGAACTGACGAGCACTCGACAATCGGAGTTTTGTAAAAACATCGCGCTTATTTATGACTGATTTAGATGATATGTGACGGATTTAACCGCTCGTTTAAAGAGCGGCCTGCCAAGCAGAGTGGTAGCAAAACAATAGGGAGGGGAGGGAGGGAGGAGTTCTCATTTAGGCGGTGGGAGAAAAGGGGTTTGAGCATCCAAATATGTGCACCTCTCACCCCTCAGAACAGAACACACTGAGCCCATTTATGCATGCATGCACACACACACCTCCAGGTTGCTTGCCACCTTTGTGTGTGTGTGTGTGTGTGTGTGTGCGTGCGTGCATGTGTGTGTACAGTCTTTGGTCTAGTGATACTTGTCAATTTCTTGTCAATTTCACAAGGTGTTCGATAATAGTTTTTAAATATATATATACACACACGGAGCCGCGTGGCGTAGTGGTTAAGTGCTTGCACTGCCACACACACTGTCGGGAGTTCGAGCCCCCTGTGGGTCAGATATCCTGGCAGCCGGCTCATGGTCAACTCAGCCATTCCTTGGTCGGTAAATGAGGACCTAGCTCATAGCTAGGGGGTAAAGAATAGCCGGGTGCTACAGCATGCTGGCAGGGGGATCAACCAGCCAAAGATGTCTTTAGCCACCTCACAGGGTGTTTGTTGGGTGGGGGGAAGGGAAAGAAGATTGTAAGCCCCTTTGAGTCTTCTTACAGGAGAGAAAGGGGGGGCATAAATCCAGTCAACACCTCCTCCTCCTCCTCCTCCTCCTCCTCCTCTTCTTCTTCTTCTTCTTCTTCTTCTTCTTCTTCTTCTTCTTCTTCTTCTTCTTCTTCTTCTTCTTCTTCTTCTTCTTCTTCTTCTTCTTCTTCTTCTTCTTCTTCTTCTTCTTCTTCTTCTTCTTCTTCTTCTTCTTCTTCTTCTTCTTCTCCTTCTTCTTCTTCTTCTTCTTCTTCTTGCAGGTTGCTCAGACTCGTCTGTTTGGGAATTCTTCCCTCCCCAGGGAAGCCGATCTGAGCAGCACAGAGGTGAAGTCAAGAGGGGTTAATTTCAACAGCCCAGGCAGCCGTTGTAGAGAGAGCTGTTTTCCAGCTGGCTGCCCGTACGCAGCCGCCCACTGAGCCGTGGTTTAACCTGCATTGTGAAGCAGGGCCAGGCCAGACCTCAGCGAGGGTGCTTAAAGAAAAGAGCCCCATTAGCTGACTTACATCCTGCCCTGGATGTCTCTGTATTGTTACAGGCCCAGAGAACAGCCAGGGGGGCGTCAGGGGACGTCCAGGCCGCAAGCAAAAGAGAGTCTATTTGTGGAGTCTGGCAGTCTCTGCATCTGCCTTATTGGTCCTTCAACACTCTGCTCACCAGGTTCCATTTAACAGCCTGGGGAAGAAGTGGGGGCACCAACCTTGCCCCCTCCCTCCATCCCAGCAGCAAGTCCAGGCCTCTTCCCGTGAGCTGCTTTCCCATGCGGGGGACCCTTGAGTCACGGTACCCACAAGAATCCGGTCCCCCTGGAGAAGAAGAGTTTGAATTTATCCCCCACTTTTCTCAACCTTTAAGGAAAGAACACCGCCCAGAGCCCCTAGAGGATGGGGCGGTATAAAAGTTTAATAAATAATAAATAAAGGAGTCTCAAGGTAGCTTCTGTTGTGGGGAAAGGAAGGGAAGGAGCTTGTAAACCAACTGGAGTCTCCTTACATACAGTGGCGTAAGAGGTTAAGAGCTCGTGTATCTAATCTGGAGGAACCGGGTTTGATTCTCCGCTCTGCCACCTGAGCTGTGGAGGCTTATCTGGGGAATTCAGATTAGCCTGTACACTCCCACACATGCCAGCTGGGTGACCTTGGGCTAGTCACAGCTTCTCGGAGCTCTCTCAGCCCTACCCACCTCACAGGGTGTTTGTTGTGAGGGGGGAAGGGCAAGGAGATTGTCAGCCCCTTTGAGTCTCCTGCAGGAGAGAAAGGGGGGATATACATCCAAACTCTTCTTCTTCTTCTTCTTCTTACCGGAGAGAAAGGCGGGTTCTAAATACAAACTGTTCTTCTTCTCTTTTGGGATCCCAAAGAGAGCCTTATAAGTGTTTCAACAAATGATACATTTATTTTTTGATTAAAATATTAAGATCTGATTGGCTGTTGTTCTTTGAGTGGCAGCTGCAAGTTTCTGCCCGGTGTCCCGCATTCTGATTGGCTGTTATTTTTGAGTGGCAGCTTCAGAGGTGGGATCCAGCAGGTTCTCACAGGTTCCCGAGAGTAGGTTACTAATTATTTGTGTGTGCCGAGAGGGGGTTACTAATGGGTGATTTTGCCACGTGATTTTTGCCTTAGTTACGCCCCTCCTCTCAGCAGTAGCACGCAGAACTTGAAGCAGTCTAGCAGGAGGTGCACCGGCATGCGTGGCAGCCTGCGCCTGCGTGCATTCGTTTCCCGCCCAAGGATCGGCACAACGGCTGCGTCCTTGCCACAGCCCCGCCCAGGAATGCCCCGCCCCTGGAATGCCTGGCCATGCCCCCATCGTGCCATGCCACGCCCCATTGGCACTACACCATGATTTGAATCCCACCACCATGGGAACCTGTTACTAAAATTTTTGGATCCCACCACTGGGCAGCTTGAATTGACACTCATTCAATGGGGAGATCAGGCGACTGGGCAGTAAAAAAACCCGGTCCTGCTCCCGATTGATTTTCTCATGGAAGCAGGCATAAGCAGGGTCACACCAGGGTTTTTAATAAGAACCTCCAAAGTAGTGATTTTTGAAAATCCTGGGGTAAGGGAAATATTGCAGGGCAACACTGGGGCAGGCCTGCTTTAGCACCGGGAACCGTGTGGAATTCTCAGCTGCACAGGGATATTTTTCTTGCTTAACCTAGGATATTTTGATCATGTGGAAATGGCCTGGATGGATTTTGTCAGCTCTGGGAAGCCCACCAGGGTCAGGCCTGGCTAATACTACAGAGGCCGGCAATGGCACACAACCTCTGAACAACTCTTGCCTTAAAAGCTCCATAATTTGTCTTGTGACTTGACCACACTTTCCACCAGCGCCACTGGTCTGTGAAGGCCGTTACAGGCCATAAGCAGGACACTGAGGGCGTTTCCCCACTTAACTTCTGCCCCGCGCTACTGTAGGCAAATAGCGTGGGGTCCCCCGGCACTCCCCACTACAGGGGCGGCGACAAAGCAGCCGCCCTGCCGCTGCCGCTGCCGTGCCCCCTCAGCGTGCGTCATTCCTGGCGCTCTTCCAAACTGCGCCTTTTGATGACCCCGTCATGGGGAAGCCTGGGCGCGCGCCAGAAATGACACACGCTGAGAGCAGCGCGCGGCATACGGGGGGTCGTGGCAAGTGGGGAAACGCCCTGAATTGACCTGAGAAACAAACTGTTGGACAATCACATGCAGCTAATAGAAGATGCTCTTGGGCACTGGGCCGTCCTGCTTTTCCAACAGCGATGTTGGCTCCATGAACTCCCCTAAGATCATAACCCGCTCTGCAAACGCTAATTCTGTTCCATCCCCTACAAGTGGATCCACTCCTTCGAAAACACAAGTCTTCCCGACCAGCATCGCCTCTGTCTTATCTAGATTCTGTGCCACTTTGTTCTCCCTTTGTCAGTTTGTTACCGCCAGGAAAATAGGAAAAATATTTTCCTGAGCCTGCCACCAAACTACACTGGCTAAGGATCAGAGCAAAGAGACCAGTGTTGTCCAAAAGCCTCCACAAGTCCTGGAATGAATGTGTATGTACAAATGTGCTGATATTTCAGATGGTTTCCTTCTTGTCTTTGTCCCTTTTAAGGTTTAATGTAAGTCCCTCAGTGTTGGATTTATTATTTGCCAAATGTTTAGGATTATACTTTAGCTAGGTTCTCCAGTTGCTTTAAGGTTTTGTTACTGTTAATGTAAGATACTCTTGCTTATATGTTTATATGGGCTTGTACTGTATTGGAAGTTCTTTAAGATTTCCTCTAATGTTTAAGTTTAGAAATGTTATTTTAGATATCTGTATCTGTTGGAAAAAGCAGCAGCTTGTAACAGCTGATATTAAGGCCCAAGGAAGTTAGTCCTGGAATTCAGTTTGGACCAACACCCAGGTAATCCCATCTTCACCAACAAAAGGGTCTTTTGACTAACAAAGGATGTCACCCTGTTTTGCTATTGGACTGTTTGAAGTTTTACTTTCAGGATCCAGAAGCTCATTGGACTGTTCACATCCTTACTTTCAGGATCCAAGAATTCATTGGATCATTTAAACTTGTCTTTGTCTAACACTCCCAAGGAACCACCTCAGGCAAGAAGGTGCAAGCTTTTCTTCTGGGATTTGATCTCATCAGCATGTGCAAAGGGATTGTTTTCTCCCTTTGCCGTTCTAGGATATTTTCTCTGTATTAGATGGAAGGAGACCGCCCCCTTCCTGGGTTTTGCACTGTGGGGGTGGGACTGCCCTAAACCCCCTTTCTGGGTTACTGGGGAAATGTATAAAGGGACTGAGGCACAGCCATGTGGGGGCCCTTTCTGCTGAGCTGTGGCAAGAAATCACTTGCCAATAAAGAACTTCCCTGCTTTCGAAGAAACTCTGGTCTCCTGCGCCTTTCCTCCTTGCCTTGCTGCCACGAGCTGAAATCACTTGAAATCACTCCTAGAAATCACTTTATGTTACCGGGGCAGCGGTAACAAGTTGATCATGGTTTCCAAGAACTGGTCTGGATCCAGAACCCTTCAAAAGTTTTGGGCAGGGGTCCCTGATGTGGTATGCACAGACAGCACGGAGCCTGCCCAATCTTTCCTGCTGCCCAAGAAGTGTTTTTAGAAATGTCGTTGTGGAACGTGACAGAAAATGCAACAGCAATGCGACTGTAAACTCAAGAGGCAGACTAGTGAACGACGCTTCTACATGCCAGTGGCACCCGCACACATCGTCAGCTGTCTGGCTGTTCTCAGGGGAAGGGGTCATCCCCTCCGCCAATCTTTGGACACTTTTAGTGTCAATCTAATGCCAATCCAGTTCTCCGCAGCCTAGGCAATAAAAGCCTCTGAAAGACGGCCGCCTCACCGTCCTGACAAGAATCGGAGGCAAATGCTTCCCTCTCCGAGACACATTAAGGCCTTTTCAGGAAGCCTTAGAAGGCTGGGGGGGGCCTCCCACTCCCATCAAAGTCCTTTTTAAACATGAACCAAACGCCTCTAAAGATGCTCGCCGGGACATGCTGAGGTGGGGGAGGCTTTGACTTGATTTCCAGGGTCTTATGTTTGCCTCGAATGCCCTGAAGCAGTGAAGATTTGAAGATGAAACTAAATTAGTAACGGTAGCAAATAGGGTAGAAGACAGAGTCAAGACACAGGATGATCTTGAAGGTTAGGAATCATTAAAATAAGATCCAACAGAGAAAAGTGTGACTTCTATTAGCAGTACCTCTAAAGATCCCATTGTAGCTAGGATGTTAAAGAGCAAATGGTATCTACGCTTTCTTTTTTTAGTGTTCATACTCGGCGCAGACAAAACTGAGAGTCCTTGTGGAAAACGCACTCTTTTCTCCGTGATTCTTTTTTGTGTCCTTTATGATGTAAATCTGTTTTAAGTGCTTTCAGAATTTTAAACTGATAATCTCGACAGGCTGGGAAACTGGGCTAAAACTAACAAAATGAATTTCAACAGAGATAAATTCAAAGTTCTACATTTAGGCAGGGAAAAATCAAATGCAAAATGATAGGACTGAGGGAGAGTTATCTCGGCAGTAGTATGTATGAAAAAAAATAATCGAGGCATCTTTGTAGGCCAGACGCTGAACACGAGTTAGCAGTGTTACGCTGTAGCTAAAAAGGCAAATGCGATTTTGGGCTGTTTGAAAAAAAGTATCGTGTCCAGATCACTCAAAGTCATGGTAACTCTTTACTCTGCTGTGGTTAGACCTCACGTAGATTATTGTGTTCTGTTTGGGGCACGGCAGTTTAAGAAGAAGAAGAAGAAGAAGAGTTTGGATTTATATCCCCCCTTTCTCTCCTGTAGGAGTCTCAAAGGGGCTTACAATCTCCTTGCCCTTCCCCCCTCACAACAAACACCCTGTGAGGTGAGTGGGGCTGAGAGAGCTCCGAAAAGCTGTGACTAGCCCAAGGTCACCCAGCTGGCATGTGTGGGAGTGCACAGGCTAATCTGAATTCCCCAGATAAGCCTCCACAGCTCAGGCGGCAGAGCTGGGAATCAAACCCGGTTCCTCCAGATTAGATACACGAACTCTTAACCTCCTACACCACAGGATGTGGACATGCTGGAACAGATCCAGAGGAGAGCAGTGGTGAGGATCTGGGGATGTGTGAGGAAAGGTTCAAGGAAATGAGTTTGGTATATTTTGCTTGGAGAAGAGATGGATGAGAGGATGGATGAGAGGATGGATGAGAGGATGGATGAGATGGATGAGAGGTGATAGGTGGTGGCGAACCTTTGGCACTTCAGATGTTATGGACTACAATTCCCATACAATTGGCCATGCTGGAAGGGGCTGATGGGAATTGTAGTCCATAACATCTGGAGTGCCAAAGGTTCGCCACCACTGACCTAAGTGAATTTTTTTTGCAACCTTCTGGGCATGGAGCATGAGCCACTGTGTGTGTGGGGTGTGTGTGTGTGTGTGACAACAGTTGTGAACACTTCTTCACACAACGTGTGATTGGTGTTTGGAATCTGCTGCCACAGGAGGTGGTGATGGCCACTCACCTGGAGAGCTTTAAAAGGGGCTTGGACAGATTTATGGAGAAGAAGTCGATCTATGGCTACCAATCTTGATCCTCCTTGATCTGAGGTTGCAAATGCCTTAGCAGACCAGGTGCTCGGGAGCAACAGCCGCAGAAGGCCATTGCTTTCCCATCCTGCACGTGAGCTCCCAAAGGCACCTGGTGGGCCACTGCGAGTAGCAGAGTGCTGGACTAGATGGACTCTGGTCTGATCCAGCAGGCTAGTTCTTATGTTCTTATGTTCCTGCACTGTGCAGAGAGTTGGACCAGATGACCTCAGAAGCACCTTCCAATTGTATGTTTCTATGATTTCTGTGATTCTTTTTTTTTAATGCTGGGGGTTTAATAGTTAATTGTTTCATGCTGTTGTGTTTTTTTTTTTTAAAAAAAAAAAACCTTGTAAGCTGCTCCAGGCAGCATCATTGGGAAGATAGCATAGTATTGCTTAAAATAAATGAATAAAGGCGAAGACCGGAGCCTTCCATGGTGTCTAGAAACCTGCTGGTAATCTCAGTACAGATCGTTCAGACCTGGAGTTGGGCCGTCATAATTCTGGCCCCGCTAATCTCCTGGCCGTTGTCTACCCTAGCAACAGGCGGGCAGAAATTTATCAATTAAGATCTGACCTGACCCCTGCCTCTTAGTGAGCACGTTCGGGGCGCTGAAACGGAACACATTATTGTCAAAATATTGGAACAGCTGGAAACCTTCCAGTCTCCCATCAGTTTCATTTTTGTGGACACGGGGGGGCGTTTGTTTGTGTGTCTGTTTAAAAAGCGTTCATGTTGCCTTTCCATCCAGCATAGCGTCCCCAAGGAGGCAAACAATCAAAATGATTAAATCCATTATTCTTTCTTTCTTTCTTTCTTTCCTCTCTCTCTCTCCCTCCTCCCTCTTTCTCTCTCTTTCTCTCTCTCTCTCTCCCTCCCTCCCGCCCTCCCTATTTCCCTATTTCCCTATTTCCCTCCCTCCCTCCCTCCCTCCCTCCCTGCCTCCCTCCTTCCTCCCTCCCTCCCTCCCTCCCTCCCTCCCTCCCTCCCTCCCTCCCTGCCTCCCTGCCTCCCTGCCTCCCTGCCTCCTTCCTTCCTTCCTCCCTTCCTCCCTCCCTCCCTGCCTCCCTGCCTCCCTGCCTCCCTCCTTCCTTCCTTCCTCCCTCCCTCCCTCCCTCCCTCCCTCCCTCCCTCCCTGCCTCCCTGCCTCCCTGCCTCCTTCCTTCCTTCCTCCCTTCCTCCCTTCCTCCCTTCCTCCCTCCCTCCCTCCCTGCCTCCCTCCCCTCCTCCTTTTCCCTTCTCCTCCACTCCCTCCTCTGCCTCCCTCCCCTTCCTTCCTCCCCTCCCTCCCTCCCTCCCTCCCTCCCTCCTCTGCCTCCCCTCTCTATTTTCCTCCCTGCCTCCCCTCTTCTTCTCTGCTCCTCCTGCTGCCTCACCTTTCCTTTTCCTTTTCCCTCCTTCCTTCCTCCCTCCCTCCCTGCCTCCTCCTCTATTTCCTCCTCCTCCCTGCCTCCTCTTGCCTCCTTCTCCTCTTCCTTCCTTCCCTTCTTCCCTTCCCTTCTTCCTTCTTCTTCCTTTTCCTTCCTTCCTTCCTTCCTCCCTTCCTCCCTCCCTCCCTCCCTCCTTTCCTCCTCCCCTCCCTCCCTTCCCTCCCTGCCTGCCTGCCTGCCTGCCTGCCACCTTCCTCCCTCCCTCCCTCCTCCCTCCCTCCCTCCCTCCCTCCCTCCTTCCTTCCTTCCTTCCTTCCTTCCTTCCTTCCTTCCTTCCTTCCTCCCTCCCTCCCTCCCTCCCTCCCTCCCTTCCTCCCTCCCTGCCTCCCTGCCTCCCTGCCTGCCTGCCTGCCTGCCTGCCTGCCTGCCTCCCTCCCTCCCTCCCTCCCTCCCTCCCTCCCTCCTTCCTTCCTTCCTTCCTTCCTTCCTTCCTTCCTTCCTTCCTTCCTTCCTTCCTTCCTTCCTTCCTTCCTTCCTTCCTTTCCTTCTCTCTCTTTTCTCTTCTCCTTTCTTCCTTCCTTCCTCTTCCTCTCCTTCTTCCTTCCTTCCTTCCTTCCAGAGGAGCAGCAGTGGCGTAGGAGGTTAAGAGCTTGTGTATCTAATCTGTAGGAATCGGGTTTGATTCCCAGCTCTGCCGCCTGAGCTGTGGAGGCCCTCATCTGGGGAATCTCAGGTTCAGCCTTGCACTCCTCCCTGCAGCACGCCTCAGCTGGGTGACCTTGGGCTAGTCACAGCTTCTCGGAGCTCTCTCAGCCCCACCTACCTCACAGGGTGTTTGTTGTGAGGGGGGAAGGGCAAGGAGATTGTCAGCCCCTTTGAGTCTCCTGCAGGAGAGAAAGGGGGGATATAAATCCAAACTCTTCTCTTCTTCCTTCCTTCCTTCCCAGTGATTTCTATACTTGATTAATTTACTGAAATCATTATTTCGTCTCTCCAGTGGCGTATCTTGAGGGGATGGGGTGGGGCTAATGACCTAGGAGTCACTCGCCTCAGTCCCAGGAGGGGTGCATTTGGTTACCCCACCCTCTCTCCTACACTACCACCCACCAGACAAGGAGGAGGAGGAGGAGGAGGGGCAGGGGCAGGGCGGGAGCTGGGGAGGCCTGTGCCGTCAGAGCGGCCAGAGCCTCCACAGGGGCACCCCTCACCTGACCTGGCCCCATGGAAGCAACTTAGCATGAGGTGGAGGAAGAGGCTGGGCCAGCTGGTTCTGCTCCTCTCCAGAGCCCTGCAGGTGCGCCCACCTTGGCCTGCGATGGTACGTAGATGCACCAAGTCAGAGGCTGGTTGGTTGGTGGGGAATGCAGGGCTGCCCCCCAAGGCTCAGCTGGCTAAACCAGGAAGTGCTTGACTTGGGGCTGAGAAACTGCCGCTCTAGGGCTCTGGTAAGGCAGCAGGGGGTGGGGGGTGGAGGTCCACAGGCCTGCTTGTGGAGCCTTCACTGACTCCGGCACATCCGCCTTGCAGCCCATGGGCCACCCGTCTCTTTGCAGGGTGGCAGGCCAAGCAAAGGTGCCCCACCCCTTCCCTTTCTGTGGGGGTGGCTTGGGCACCTGGACACATTGGTGGGGGGTGGGGGCAGAGGTGGGATCCAGCAGGTTCTCACAGGTTCCCGAGAGTAGGTTACTCATTATTTGTGTGTGCCGAGAGGGGGTTCCTAATGGGTGATTTTGCCACGTGGTTTTTGCCTTAGTTATGCCCCTCCTCTCAGCAGTAGCGCGCAGAACTGGAAGCAGTCTAGCAGGAGGTGCACCGCATGCGCAAGGCAGCTCATGCCAGCCTGTGTGCATTCGCTTCTGGCCCAAGGACTACGCGCTGCAAGAGCTGCTGCATCCTTGTCACAAAGCCCTCGCTCCCACTAGTAATGCCCCCTGGCGGGCCTCGAATGCCCGGACACGTTCCCCCGAATGACCCGGCTCCCTGCCTTCCATTGCATGCTAACGCCATTCACAGTTTGAATCCCACCACCATGGGAACCTGTTACTAAAAATTTTGGATCCCACCACTGGGTGGGGGGTTTCAGAAGGGGGGGCAATGCGCTGGGCACCATTTTTTTTGCCAGTATACCGCTTTGTCTCTCTGCACAAGAGAAATCTACATTTTGGGTGTCTCAGAACTAATTAAAAATATGCAGTCAAGGCAACAAAAACACAGGTGGGGAGGATTAGAGGCAAGTCAGCAAGTAGCAGCTGCACTTTTGGAAAAAAAATATTTCAAATGCAGACAAGAGGGTCCATTTTGACTTGCTGGCAGCCCCCGTCACAAGGGAGAAACTGCACAAATCTCTCCCCCTACAGAAAACCAAGGCTTTCCTTCTCCTTTCCTTGCTCTGGGGGTTCCCCCCTCCCTCCCCCCGCGGCATCCCAGACGACTCTAACGGCATTCCAGTTTGATGAGGAATGTCTAGGACAGTGATGGCGAACCTCTGGCACGGGTGCCAGAGGTGGCACTCAGAGCCCTCTCTGTGGGCATGCGCAAACAGAATTGTCTCCCCCCACACACATCTAGGCTGGCCTGGGCCACTGGGCTCGATTATTAGCATTAAACCTAAAAAACTAGTTTTGGGGAAGCAGTGTAGGTAACCCTGTTAAGCGCTGTTAAACCCCACTGATTTTCATGCAAAGAACTAAAGCGCGATCCTTTACCTGGGAGTAAGCTCGGTTGCTGGCAATGGGGCTTGCTTCTGAGTAAACCCTCCTAGGGTCGTGATTCACCTGTTGGAAGAGTTGCATGGTTGCTTCAAAGCAAAGCCACCGACTACCACTAAGCTTACTTCTGAGTAACACATGCCTTGGAGCCAACCGTTTTTCTAAACTAAAACCTCAGTATTCAGGTTAAATTGCCGTGTTGGCACTTTGCGATACATAAGTGGCTTTTTGGGTTGCAATTTGGGCACTTGGTCTCGAAAAGGTTCGCCATCACTGGTCTAGGATGATTTGGGAACTGGAGTTTGTGTCTTTGCTGCTGCTCACAGTTCATCCACAACATTTAAATTGTATTCCCTCTCCCGTTGCTAGCAAGACCTAACGGTTTCCCTAATAAAACATGAGCCGCCACAACTATTACTGTGTACATGATTGTGTTGAGATTCTTTTTCTGCAGAAAACCCAGGCTTCTTCCAGAGGATGCACATATTTGCAATAGAAGGATCCAAGCGAAGAAAAAGCCCGGTTTCCTCTGCCAGGCACAATATCCAGCCGTTCTCGGTGGTGCCCAAGGCAGCTTGCAGAAGCGGCTTCTGCCTGCCTGTCTGGTTTGAGCAACATATCGATCTGGGGAGGAGTTTTGAGCAATTCTGCGGTAAGCTTGAATGAGTCTCGCATTTGCTTATCTAGAACTGCCAGTTCATTAAATAAGCAAGTGAAGCAACTAAATAAACGAGACCAGTGGCGTATCTGCCTAGAGACAAGGGGTACCCCTTGTCTCCGGGCGCCACTCTTCTGTTCCCCCACGTGACCAGGAAGTCCTGCTGTCTCGTCGTTTTTGCATGCCTCGACTTCCTGCTGCCTCCAAGCACCCTGAATCCCACCCTGGACTCCCCCCTCTCTTCCTTCCCCCCCGCCGGCTAGGCTCCCAGGAAGTCCCACCCCTTCCTACTCTCCAAACCCCACCCCCTGGCCTCAGTGCTTATAAAAGAAGGTCTCCGAGGCCGGGACTGCAGTCTCTTCTGACCTGCCCGGAGGGGAGGCCAGAAGAGACTGCAGGCTGCCAGCTGGGAGCCCAGCCAGCAGGGGGAGTCTGGGGGGGGGAGGTGGGCACCCTAGACCTTGCCCATGTCCATGGTGACATGGGCGGGATTAAGGGAAGTGGGGGTGGAGCCTGGGGGCATCAGGGGTGGAGCTAGAGTTTTGGGGGGCAGAGCCTGGGGGGGGCATCCTGGAGACAATTTGTCTCTGGGCACCATTTGCCCTTGGTACGCTTCAGAACAAGACATAAGAACATAAGAACATAAGAACATAAGAACGAGCCTGCTGGATCAGACCAGAGTCCATCTAGGCCAGCTCTCTGCTACTCACAGTGGCCCACCAGGTGCCTTTGGGAGCTCACCTGCAGGAGGTGAAAGCAATGGCCTTCTGCTGCTGCTGCTGCTGCTGCTCCTGAGCACCTGGTCTGCTAAGGCATTTGCCATCTCAGATCCAGGAGGATCAAGATTAGTAACCAGAGATCGACTTCTCCTCCATAAATCTGTCCAAGCCCCTTTTAAAGCTATCCAGGTGAGAGGCCATCACCACCTCCTGTGGCAGCATATTCCAAACACCAATCACACGTTGCGTGAAGAAGTGTTTCCTTTTATTAGTCCTAATGCTTCCCCCCAGCATTTTCAATGTTTTAGTATTCCCCCCTGGTTCTAGTATTGTGAGAAAGAGAGAAAAATTCCTCTCTGTTGACATTTTCTACCCCATGCACAATTTTATACACTTCAATCATATCCCACTGCTCCATCAAAAATCAAGCTCTGGATTCTCTTGGGTCTTTTCGGGGTGAACCTGACACTATTTAGCGAGTGTGGAAGACCGCCTGTCCTTATCTGGTCCACCCAAGATGGGGAGCGAAAACCACCAGACCCCGGCCACCCAGCCCAGAAAACCCACAACAGCCAAAGCAGAAGATCTTTCTAAGCATGGAATTGTACAGCACACTTATTCTAGGTGAGGAGTTGCTAAAGCTTCTGGTCTATTGTGGAATTGAGAAGGAGGGAATATGAAATATTGTGTTCAGGGAATATGAAATATTGTGTTCAGTTCTGGGCACCACAATTCAAGAGGGATATTGACGAGCTGGAACAGGTCCAGAGGAGGGCAACCAAAATGGTGAAAGGTTTGGAATCCATGCCTTACTTCGGGAGCTGGGATATTTGGTGAAGAGAAGGTTAAGGGCAAGACATGATAGCTATCTTTAGATATCTGAAGGGATGTCATGTTGGTGAGGGAGCAAGCTTGTTTTCTGCTGCTCCAGAGACCACGACCAGGAGTCATGGGTTCAAGTGAAGGAAAAGAGATTCCACCTAAACATCAAGAAAAACTTTCTGACAAGCAGGGCTGTTCGACGGTGGAATGCACTACCCCAGAGTGTGGTGGAGTCTCCTTCTTTGGAAGTTTTTTTTTTAAAAAAATAATGTTTATTAAATTTTCCATATCATACACAAACGAAAGAATAATAGCATTTTTTTAAAAAAGCAGTTGAAAGATTTACTTAATACTTTCCCCTACTTGGGAATTGTCTTAATCTGTTAACCCTACCTACATCAATCAGCTTGAACTTCAACCAATCGTTATTACACATCTCAAAAATCAAATCGAATATCACATACTAGCCTAATTTCTTATACTAGTTTAACTCATTGCATTGTTTCCACTCCTTTAACAGAACAGGTAAGATTAAAAAAAAGAGTCAGTTTACAAAAGTTCAGAAAATACAACCATGTTCCAGTCCTTTAGTATACTTGAAAAGAAGTCATAAGAACATAAGAACAAGCCAGCTGGATCAGACCAGAGTCCATCTAGTCCAGCTCTCTGCTACTCGCAGTGGCCCCCCAGGTGCCTTTGGGAGCTCACGTGCAGGAGGTGAAAGCAAGGGCCTTAAGAACATAAGAACAAGCCAGCTGGATCAGACCAGAGTCCATCTAGTCCAGCTCTCTGCTACTCGCAGTGGCCCCCCAGGTGCCTTTGGGAGCTCACCTGCAGGATGTGAAAGCAATGGCCTTCTGCGGCTGCTGTTGCTCCCGAGCACCTGGACTGTTCTGCGAGTCCCAAAGAATTCCTTCAGTAATGCCCAATCTTTATATGTATCCTTAAGTTGCAATTTCCCAGTCAGTAAATGTAGGTCCATATAGGTCCATAGTTTGACATACCAGTCCTGGAGAGTAGGGAATTGCGTTTACCTTCTTTGGAAGATTTTAAAGAGAGGCTGGGTGGCCACCTGTCAGGAGTGCTTTAATTATGTGTTCCTGCATGGCAGGGGGTTGGACTTGATGACCCTTGGGGTCTCTTCCACCTCGATGGTTCTATTCTTCTACAAGCCCTCCATATTCAAGGGCAGTATACCTTAATATACATGTGCTCAAGGGTAATACCACTGAGCAGCAAGGGAAGACCATCTCCTATTCTGCCCTGCCTGAGAGCTCCTCAAACACAAGGCTGCCCTCTGTCAGAAACAGGATGCTGGGTCAGCTGGACTATGGTTGCCATCTAGGGTTGGAAAATTCCTAGAGATTTGCAGTGGGGTGCCTGGAGAGGGCTGGGTTTGGGGAGGGAAGGGAAGGGAAGGGAAGGGACCTCAGCAGGATATAGATGCCATAGAGTCCACCCTCCAAACCAGTCATTTCCTCTGGGGAACTAATAGAAGTCATGGAATCATAGAGTCGGAAGAGACCCCAAGGGCCATCCAGTCCAACCCCCTGCCACAGGGGCGTAACATCCATTGGGCAGTTTGGGCCATTGCCCAGGGCATTGGAATTTTCAGTCACGTGGGGGCATGTGAGCAATCCGTTGTTATTTTTTGTTTTTTTTTT
Organism: Sphaerodactylus townsendi; assembly: GCF_021028975.2. Classification (NCBI taxonomy): domain Eukaryota; kingdom Metazoa; phylum Chordata; class Lepidosauria; order Squamata; family Sphaerodactylidae; genus Sphaerodactylus; species Sphaerodactylus townsendi. The sequence goes on from NW_025950352.1 coordinate 2,825,547, forward strand.
CTTCATTATTTTGCTGTTTCCTGCAGGGGTGTATTTGAATCAGAATGGCACCTGTAAAATCTTTCAGGGTCTCATCAGGAGACTGCCCTGATGATACCCCCCAGGTTTGGTGCAGTTTGGGTTGGGGGGGGGCAAAGTTATGGACCCTCAAAGGGGGTGCCCCAATCCCCCATTCTTTCCAATGGGAGCTTAGGAGATGGGGGCTACCCTCTTGAGGGTCCATAAATTTGGCCCCTCTGAACCAAACTGCACCAAACTTGAGGGATAGCGTCAGGACAGTCTCCTGATGATACGCTGAAATTTTGGTGCCAATACATTTTAAAATGCACCCCCTGCAGGCACCAATGACCTGGTGCAAAAAAATGTTTTTTGGTCCTGGTGGGGTGGCCGCCCATGGGGGGGGGGGGGAATCCAACTCAGGTTTTGCCCAGGGCTCCAGTTTGCCTTGTTACGGCCCTGCCCTGCCATGCAGGAACACACCATCAAAGCAATATTTGATTAATCTTTGTCATCTGGGGATTAATTATGAATCCACGGGAGCTCCAGCCCCCTCCTGGAGGATGGGAACCCCTGGTCAGATCCAGCAATTCCCTCCTTTGACTTTTTAAGTGACGGTCCTTGTATCTTTGCCTCCCCTCATTCCTCACCTGTTCTCTTTCTCTCCCCTTTGGGCTGGCAATACAAAAAGGACCAAATGAAATCTTCTTCCTATTAAGAAGAAGAAAAGGAACCAAGGACGTTTAAAGGCAGAAGCCGAGAAGCAGGCTGGCAAGAGTTTAAATTGGAGTTTTATGGATATTTCTCTCCTCCTTTCGGCGAGCGCATTAAACTTTTCCTTTTTGTTAAGAAATACAGGGAGAACATAAGTCGGAGCCGCGAGGCGGGCAGGGGGGGAGATCTATATAGGCTCTCAGATATTCATGTGTGTCATACGACTCAGGGGAGGCGAGGCGCGCGTCTGATTTGCTTAATGCTGACAGTTCTTTCTTCTTATTGGAAAGGAAACACAGCGGGGAATCTCAAATGTGCCGTGGAAAGGTCCGTGGAGGTTCTTTGCCAGCCGGTTGGCAGTCGTGCTGCAGGTCAGCTGTTTTCAGAAGACTTGTGTGTGTGTGTGTGTGTGTGTGTGTGTGTGAGAGAGAGAGAGAGAGAGAGAGAGAGAGAGACTGCCCCCCACATTGACACACACTCACACACACACACACTCTGTGCCAGGTCCCCAGAAACTGCTTCTACATTGTCACAAAGCTGAAGTATACAGTCCCAAATAGTGTAGAGCACAGGTGTCAAACTTGTGGCCCTCCAGATGTTATGGACTGCAGTTCCCATCATCCCCTGCCAGCATGCTGGCAGGGGATGATGGGAATTGTAGTCCATAACCTCTGGAGGGCCGCGAGTTTGACACTTACTAGAGTTCTTTGAGCGTGTAAACAGGCATGTGGATAAGGGGGAACCAGTGGACATCGTCTACTTGGATTTCCAAAAGGCTTTTGACAAAGTTCCTCACCAGAGACTATTGAGAAAACTCAGCAATGAAGGAATAAGAGGGGAAGTCCTCCTATGGACTAAAAACTGGTTGAGAAACAGGAAGCAAAGAGTGGGTGTAAATGGGAAATTCTCACAATGGAGAGATGTAAGGAGTGGTGTCCCCCAAGGATCCGTTTTGGGACCAGTGCTCTCTAACCTATTCATAAATGACCTGGAAGTAGGGGTGGGTAGCATGGTGACCAAGTTTGCAGATGATACCAAATTATGTAGGGTGGTGAGAACCACAAAGGATTGCGAAGAGCTCCAAGCGGACCTTGATAAATTAGGTGAGTGGGCTAAGAAACGGCAAATGCAGTTCAATGTAGCAAAATGTAAAGTGATGCACATAGGGGCAAAAAATCCAAACATCACATACACGCTACAGGGGTCAGTGCTATCAGTCACAGACCAGGAAAGGGATTTAGGCGTCTAGTTGATAGTTCCATGGGAATGTCAACTCAATGCATTGCAGCTGTGAAAAAAGGCAAACTCTAGGCTGGGGATAATTAGGAAAGGAGTTGATAATAAAACTGCAAGGATTGTCATGCCCTTATATAGAGCCGTGGTGCTACCGCACTTGGCGTACTGTGTTCAGTTCTGGTCGCCACATCTCAAAAAGGATATCGAAACAGTGCAGAGAAGGGCAACGAGGATGATTGAGGGACTGGAGCACCTTCCTTATGAGGAGAGGCTGCAGCGTTTGGGACTCTAGTTTGGAGAGGAGACGGCTGAGGGGGGATAGGATTGAAGTCTATAAAATTATGCATGGGGTAGAGAAAATGTTGACAGAGAGACATTTTTCTCTCTTTCTCACAATACTAGAACCAGGGGGCATTCATTGAAAATGCTGGGGGGAAGAATTAGGACTAATAAAAGGAAACACTTCTTCATGCAACGTGTGATTGGTGTTTGGAATCTGCTGCCACAGGAGGTGGTGCTGGCTGCTAACCTGGATAGCTTTAAAAAGGGCTTGGACAGATTTATGGAGGAGAAGTCAATTTATGGCTACCAATCTTGATCCTCCTTGATCTGAGATTGCAAAGGCCTTAGCAGACCAGGTGCTCAGGAGCAGCAGCAGCCGCAGAAGGCCATTGCTTTCACATCCTGCACGTGAGCTCCCAAAGGCACCTGGTGGGCCACTGCGAGTAGCAGAGAGCTGGACTAGATGGACTCTGGTCTGATCCAGCAGGCTAGTTCTTATGTTCTCTGTGATTCACCTCTGAAAATGCCAGCCGCAGATGCAGGCGAAACGTTAGGAACAAGATCCACCAGACCACGGCCACACAGCCCGGAAAGCCCAACACAACCAGCCAACTCCTGAGGTTTGCCTCTGCATCACTGGCTCGCTTGTGCACCTTGGCTGGGCCTTCTCTTTGCAGTTCCCCTCTGCTGCCAGCTGCCGCTGCGCTCTGGCTGCCTCTGCCCCTCCCTCCTTCCTTCCTTCCTTCCTTCCCTCCCTCCCCTCCCAATTTCAGCTGAACAGCTAGAATTCCTGACCCGCGGCTCGCAATATTTTCCCCTCGGTGTGTGGAGCTGCTGGAAAAGTTGCTGTTTCAGCAGACAGCGGGCGCTGGAGATGAGCACGGAGCAAAGCCCAGCCTCTGTCAGGGCTGAGCAACGGCTGCTTTAGTTAGTTAATCGCATCTGTGTCGCCTCTTCCCTGGGGAGACGTCGCGGGCTCTCGGGGAGGGCGGGGGGGGGGGGGGAAGCGAGGCTTGCCTTATTCTGCAAAGTCAGGAGCTGCTGCCAAGACCGGGTACAGTCAAGAGGCAGAGGCCAGGCCTAGGAGCGTGGCAGGCAGGAAGCCGGGCACGTGTGGCTCTTCAACACTCCTCGGCACTGGAAGGGCCCTCTGCAGAAGAGATGCTGCGCTTGGCTCACCCTCTCTGTTGGGAAAGAAGGGTGAATTCCGCACAGCACAAATATAACCTCTTTAGGACGTTATAAAAAGCGTTTTGGGGGGGATCTTTGCACAGCCCTCTTCCCCAAAACGAGTTCAGTCCATCACATTCCTCTCAGCATGGTATATGGTGGTTCAGAGCAGGTGGATTCTAATCTGGAGAACCAGGTTTGACCCCCGCACTTCTCCACCTGGGTGGCAGAGGCTTATCTGGTGAACCAGATGTCTTTCCACTCTCCCACGTTCCTGCTAGGGGACCTTGGGCGAGTCACAGTTCTCTCTGAACTCTCTCAGTCCCACCTGCCTCACAAGGTGTCTGTTGTGAGGAGAGGAAGGGGGAGGAGCTTGTCAGCCACCTTTAGGCCCCTTCCGCACACGCAAAATAATGCGTTTTCAAACCGCTCTCACAACTGTTTGCAAGTGGATTTTGCTATTCCGCACAGCTTCAAAGAGCACTGAAAGCAGTTTGGAAGTGCGTTATTCTGCATGTGCGGAATGAGCCTTAGTCTCCTTACAGGAGAGAAAGGTGGGGTATAAATCCAAACTCCTCCTCCTTTCCTCCTCCTCCTCCTCCTCCTCCTCCTCTTCTTCTCCTTCTCCTTCTCCTCCTCCTCCTCCTCCTCCTCCTCCTCCTCCTCCTCCTCCTTGCAAAAAGTTTCGTGGAATAAACTCTCTCCAACTTGCTCTTCTGTGAAGATCCTTGGAAGACAGGCAGGATAAAACTGTCCCAGCTAGACAGACACATGTGTTTTAACTACCCTCCCCCAAAAGAACCCCCCCCCCCCGTTTCACATTATTGAAAACCATCCAGGCTACAACCCCCTCGTTGCCTCTCCTCTCCCCTGGCCTGGAAATCGGCCCCATTTTGTCACCGCAAACAAATTTCTCCTCCTGTTAAAAGAAAGGGTTTCAAGCGTTCGAAAAAATCCCCCTTGTCTTGTCAAAGAGAATCTTCACTGCAGGTTTTCCGCTTGCCTGTGTTCTCTTTTCAAACCGCGGCGGTCTCGGGGCCTGTCACCTTGCCTTGATCTCAACGGCATCGACCCTCCGGTTACTTACAATCCCTCCCAAATGTCCCTCGGTGTCTGTGTGACCGTCATACTATAGTCTTGCTCTGCCAGTGCCCTCTCCCCTTGGCTTGCTTTTCCAAACGGGGATCTCTTTTCTTTTCTGCTCTCCTTGGCTTTGGCTTTCATTCCCTCTCTTCGCAGTGCACACGTCTCTGACAAGGTCGCTTGCAGCCCAACTGGGGTCCAATTATTAGTCTCCCCCCATTTGAGAGCAGCCTTCATGTACAGTCAGATTGGGGCTGTCGGCATATTAACAAGATCTTTCGTAGCGCTCGAGAATCCAGCCGGGACAGGGAAGGCAGCGGCGCTCTGCATAAGCATGCAAAAAGGGCCCCATGAATTATGAATAGTCTTTATGGGCTAATGTGAGAAAGGAGCGCTGTCTCCCCTCCCAACGTGTGGGGAGATCAGCTGGCAGGCGGCCGGCCAAACCGAACCGTTATCGATTTCTCAGCCACCGGCTTTGGGGGCCGTGTCAGTCCGGCTGGACGCATGTCAAGAAAAATGCAGGTCCGGAGCTTGTGTAAGTATTGCAACCTCTGCATATTTTCCTGAGCTTATGTAACCTCAGCTTGTGGGTTCTGTGGGGCAGAACTTGGAATGAGTTTGCAACAACAAATTTTAAAAACAAAATGGTTTACTTTCTTAACATACAACATCATAAGAACAAGCCAGCTGGATCAGACCAAAGTCCATCTAGTCCAGCTCTCTGCTACTCGCAGTGGCCCACCAGGTGCCTTTGGGAGCTCACATGTAGGATGTGAACGCAATGGCCTTCTGCGGCTGTTGCTCCCAAGCACCTGGTCTGTTAAGGCATTTGCAATCTCAGATCAAAGAGGATCAAGATTGGTAGCCATAAATCAACTTCTCCTCCATAAATCTGTCCAAGCCCCTTTTAAAGCTATCCAGGTTAGTGGCCATCACCACCTCCTGTGGCAGCATATTCCAAACACCAATCACACGTTGCATGAAGAAGTGTTTCCTTTTATTAGTCCTAATTCTTCCCCCCAGCATTTTCAATGAATGTCCCCTGGTTCTAGTATTGTGAGAAAGAGAGAAAAATGTCTCTCTGTCAACATTTTCTACCCCATGCATAATTTTGTAGACTTCAATCATATCCCCCCTCAGCCGCCTCCTCTCCAAACTAAAGAGTCCCAAACGCTGCAGCCTCTCTTCATAAGGAAGGTGCTCCAGTCCCTCAATCATCCTTGTTGCCCTTCTCTGCACTTTTTCTATCTCCTCAATATCCTTTTTTTTTTTGAGATGCACGTACCATTGTGAACTGGACACAGTAATTTTAAGTGCTAGTCGCACTTTTCTAATTGCTTATGAATATAAGGGCATGACAATCTTTGCAGTTTTATTATCAATTCCTTTTCTAATGATCCCCAGCATAGAGTTTGCCTTTTTCACAGCTGCCATGCATTGAGTTGACATTCCCATGGAACATCAAACATCAACATTTAACATCACACTTCAAGGTCCTGTTCAGGTTGCATTTTCAAGTCCTTCTAGTTACAGTCTACTGATACTGCCACGTCCAATTCTTCTTTGCAAGTGGGTTGGCTCCTGAAGACTCCAAGGGCTTGGTGAACAGGATTCAACATGATGAAGGTTTCCAGGAGAACTCTCACCCATTGCAAACACACAAAAAGAAACCCTGAAACAATAAACTCCAACATTTACAACATAGCAAAAATAAACAACTACCTTCCCACTAGTTCCCAACAAATAGATACTGTGAAGTTACCTTAACAAGGTGTTAGTAGTTAGAATAGGTTCAAACTATATTCCAGGATAAATTCAAAGGGACTACAATTCCCATCAGCCCCTGCCAGCATTGCCAAGTGGTAGGGCTCATGGGAATTGTAGTCTATGAACATCTGGAGAGCCATAGTTTGAAGACCCCTGGCTTATACCAATCAAGGTCCGAGTCTGGTAGCCTCGTCTCCTCCAAACTACATGAGCTCTGCAGCCTCTTGCTGCTTTGAGTCTCCACCCCTTACTGGGTCAACCCATTCTGAGCAGGGGGGTTACACTTACATACCTGAGTTTGTTTCTGATGCCATTTAATGCTCAGCCAGCCCAGATTGCTCTGTTTTTGAAAGCAAAGGGAAGCTCGAGTCTCTGCCCAGCGCCCTCAGATGCAAACAGCTGCCTGTGACTAGGCTGGATGGGTGCCATGCACTGTAGTCACGATGTAACCTCTATCTGTGGGTTCTGTGGGGCAGAACTTGGGATGAGTTTGCAACAACAAATTTTTAAAACAAAATGGTTTACTTTCTTAACATATATTATATAACATATAACATCAACATTTAACATCACACTTCAAAGTCCTGTTCAGGTTGCATTTTCAAGTCCTTATATTTACAGTCTACTGAGACTTCCAAGTCCAATTCTTCTTTGCAAGTGGGTTGGCTCCTGAAGACTCCCAGGGCTGGATGAACAGGATTCAACATGATGAAGGTTTCCCGGAGAGCTCTCACCCATTACAACCACAAAAAGAAACCCTGAAACAATAAACTCCAACATTTACAACATAGCAAAAAACAAACAACTACCTTCCCACTAGTTCCCAACAACATTGCAGTTACCTTAAACAAGGTGTTAAGGGCTTATACAAACCAAGGTCCGAGTCTGGTAGCCTCGTCTCCTCCGAACTACATGAGCTCTGCAGCCTCTTGCTGCTTTGAGTCTCCACCCCATTCTGGGTCAACCCATTCTGAGCATGGGGGTTACACTTACATACCTGAGTTTGTTTCTGATGCCATTTAATGCTCAGCCAGCCCAGATTGTTCCGTTTTTGAAAGCAAAGGGAAGCTGGAGTCTCTGCCCAGCACCCTCAGATGTCAGATGCAAACAGCTGCCCGTGACTAGGCTGGATTGGTGCCATGCACTGTAGTCACGACACTCATGGCGTGCTGCAGGCAGGGTGTGGTCAGGTTCAGTCTTGCAGGACAGAACAGGCAAAATGACAAGAGCGTAGTCAGAAGTCAGTCCAAGGGGTCAAGCCAGGCGGCACAGACAGGCATAGTCACGGGTCATAGCACAGGAGATCAGGTAGCTAGGCTGGAAATCAGCAGTAGACCTGGAGGCAACAGAAAACACACTTGTTGCACCCAGGCAGAAGCAAGTTCAAAGCAAGGCTTATATAGAAAATAAAGGGTGTCCTGCCTGTTACGTTCATCCGCTAGCTCCTCCAACCTGGGATTGTGCAAAAGGATCGCTGGTTTAGTGGTTTTCAAAAATCCTGGGCTGAGGGGAATAAAATGGGCCAAACTTTTTGGGAATTGGACCTATGCGAACCCCCCCTCCCCCGCCACGCCACACAGATGGTTTATATAACACTAGCGGGCCCGGCCACGTGTTGCTGTGGCTCAGTCTGGTGAAGTGGAAAAGAAAGAAAAGGGGAAGCGAACGGTTCGAACATGTGTCATTGCACAATGCTTGCAAGGGAGGGGAAGGGCAAGGGACCCATCACTCCCCTCCCTCTCTCCCGTTCCCTTGCATGGCACCCCGCCCAGTCCCTCCCTAACGTTCCCCTTCCTCTGCTAGGGTGGGTGGGCCATGTCCAGGTGGCTGGCCCTGTCCTTTTCACTCCCTTCCCTTGCAGGCGAATTACTTAGCTTAAAACACGCTGGGAGGCATGAGCTATGCTGTGTTCAAATTTCAGAGCATTTGGTCCAGCAAACCCCGGACCCTCCCTCCCCTTCCCCTTCCTCCGCTAGGGTGGGTGGGCCATGTCTAGATGGCGGGCCCCATCTTTTTCACTTCAGATGGCAGCGGTTTTTAAGGAAGGCATGGTTGTTTCCCTTGTATCAGAGGGTGTTGCTTTGACGGCCAGCAGACGGCGCTGTTATGGAACAGAACTGTGGTTCCAACTGTCACAGGTGTGGCATGTACACAATAACTGGCACAGTTGTGACATGTACACAACAGGAGGTGTGGAAACGGTATGGAAACCTGGCCGCACGCAAATGCGACGTTGTGTGAAAATTTTCAAAGCAATTGGTCCAGTAGTTTGGGAGATTACCTGTCAGCAGAAAAACACACTGATAGATTTTTATATATATAGATTCTACACCCATTACTTTTGGCCGTTGCAGAATCCAGCGTAGTGAATCAGTATTGCATGATGCCACAGCATCACTTCTAGACAAGTAACACTCTAGAATTCACCCCCCCCGAAAAAAACATTCTATGAAAAAACCATCGAGATCAGGAAAATTCCTAGAGCCCCCTGTGATCTGGCAGTGTCACATGTGGGTTTCTCGCTGAATGTGATGTTGCAGCATGGTGGAATATGATCCCTCCCCCCATTCACCTTCCCGCTGCTCCTTTGAGCATCAGTGAGGGCCTGGGGGCTTCTCCAAACTTGGATTTTCACCATTTGTGTGCCCATATTGTGACTTCTTTTCTATTTTTTTACAGGTGCTTTTCTCCATCCCGTGGCCACGTCACTATTTCATCAGTGCATCTGCAGCTTACTTTTTTGCACTTTAAAATGCTTTAATTAAGTGTAAGGAAATAAGCCACAGCTTAGTGATGCAATATTGAAGCCACCACTAGAGGGGGCAAGACACATATGGAAAAGGAAAAAAACCAACATACGGTAATATGGGCACACAAGGGGTGAAAATAAGCATGTGGAAAAGTGTTTGGGGGCACCAAAGGGGGTAATTCATTCCCCACCACTAGTGGGCGTTTGGCAACTCTAGATGTACCCCGTGGCACACTCCCCAAGGCACCATTGCTGAGCTTTCAAAACTACCTGTGGGGGGAGTGTTAAATTCAAGCCACCAGGAAGAGTCCCGGTGAAGTTAATCCCCTAGAGGCCTGCCCCGCACCCACTGGAAGCATCAAAAGTTGAGTGAGGGCTATACCCCTGCCAGGGCCAGCCCAGCCCAGCCCAAAGTGTGCTGCAGGCATGAGCTGGAGGCTCAAGGAAGGAGAACTCAATTTGGGAAGCGACAGACCACCTTAACTCACCCTCGACCAGCCCAGACTCAACATAGTGAGTGGTGGGAGAGCCTAGTTCAATGGTGGCGAACCTTTGGCACTCCAGATGTTCCAGACTACAATTCCCATCAGCCCCTACAATTGGCCATTCTGGCAGGGGCTGATGGGAATTGTAGCCCATAACATCTGGAGTGCCAAAGGTTCGCCACCACTGTGTTAGGGCCTCAGGGCCTGGTGCGAGCATAGAGACAAACTATAGAAATCATACCCCTGCTTTAAATATTTTTTCCTGTGGTGCAAGTCTCTCTGCCTCAGTTCAGAATATTGGCCTACCTTGCAGGGTTGCTAAGAGGATTCCAGTGAGGTGGTGTGAGCCCAGGGAATCTCGCCGAGTCCCTTCTTGGGTGGCCTTCCAGCTAAGGATTGTGCTTTTTGAGAGAGCTTTCGCTTCCGGCACATCCCCACCACCAGCAAGTTTTTAATCAACTATTTATGTCTCTCTCGGGTGCTTCCAAGTTCATTCAGCTGATTATGTGCGCTGGCTTGAATAATTTCTGCTGCAGTCTCGGACTGTTTGTTTTGTTTGCATGTTAGGTCGTCAGATTTTACTGTTGGTGTTTGCCATTAGGTCCAGAGGTGGGATCCAGCAGGTTCCCATAGGTTCCCGAGAGTAGGTTACTAATTATTTGTGTGTGCCGAGAGGGGGTTACTAAGTGGTGGTTTTGCCACGTGATTTTTGCCTTAGTTCCGCCCCTCCTCTCAGCAGTAGCGCGCAGAACTTGAAGCAGTCTAGCAGGAGGTGCACCGGCGTGCGTGGCAGCCGTGGCAGCTGCGTGCATTCGTTTCCCGCCCAAGGACCGGCGCAGTGGCTGCATCCTTGCCACAGCCCCGCCCAGGAATGCCCCGCCTCGTCATGCCCGGCCATGCCCCGCCCAGCCCCATTGACAATATGCCACAGTTTGAATCCCATCACCATGGGAACTTGTTACTAAAATTTTCGGATCCCACCACTGATTAGGTCCCTTATGATCCCTTTTGGTCAAAACTTTAGGGCGTAAATAAATTAATAATATTACTCATATGAATAAACACCTCCCCTGTGAGGAGGGCAGCATGTTTCCTGGGCTCTGGTCTAGCCTGGCACCCAATCCCATGCCCTTTTCTGTGAGAAGAACCCCTGGGGGGCATGAAGCCTCCGAGAAATTGGTTCACCAACCCAAGACTCCAGAGGCACCAAGGAGCCTTCCTTCCTCAGGGGAATGCTGACCACAGGAGGTCTTCTGCTGTGTCAGGCAGTGGCGTATCTGCCTAGGGACAAGGGGTACCCCTTGTCCCCGAGCGCCACTCTTCTGGTCACATGGGGGGGTGCAAAATTGGCCCCCCACGTGACCAGGAAATCCTGCTGTCTCATCGTTTTCACATGCCTCAACCCCATCGCAACCCCACGCAAAAACCGACAAGGCAGCAGGACTTCCTAATCTAGAGAATTAGGTTCGATTCCCCCCTCCTCCACATAAGTGATGGACTCTCACCTGGCGAACTGGATTGGTTTTTCCACTCCTACACATGAAGCCTGCTGGCTGACCGTGGGCTAGCCACACTTCTCTCTGATCTCTCTCAGCCCCTCCTATCTGAAAAGGCATTGTGAGGAGAGGAAGGGAAGGAGTTTGTAAGCTGCTTTGAGACTCTTAACGGTTGAGAAAAGCAGGATATAATCCAAACTCTTCTTCTTCTTACCATATTAGCCATATACACCCACCACAATGCCTAGAAACACTGACATAACAAAGTTGCAAAGTACTTGAATAACATGGTGGTAGAGAATCCAAAGACAGGATGTAGGGTTATCAACTGTAGTTCAGGGTGTTCCTGGAGATTTGGGGATGGTACTGTGGGGCATTGGGGTTTGGGGAGTGGAGGGAATTCAGTCAGGTATAATGCCATAGACCAGTGGTGGCAAACCTATGGCACGGGTCCCAGAGGTGGCACTCAGAGCCCTCTCTGTGGGCACGTACAGAGTGCCCCCCAACACACATCTAGGCTGGTTTGGGCCACTAGGCTCAATTATTAGCATGAAACCGAAGACCTAGTTTTGGGGAAGCCGTGTAGCTAACCCTGTTAAGCGCTGTTAACCCCACTGATTTTCATGTGCTGAACTAAAGCGCGATCCTTTACCTGGGAGTAAGCTCAGTTGCTGGCAATGGGGCTTGCTTCTGATTAAACCCTCCTAGGGTTGTGATTCACCCATTGGGAGAGTTGCATGGTTGCTTCAAAGCAAAGTCACCGACTACCACCAAGCTTACTCCCGAGTAACGCACGCCTTGGAGCCAACCGGTTTTTCTAAACTGAAACCTCAGTTGTCAGGTTAAATTGCCGTGTTGGCACTTTGCGATAAATAAGTGGTTTCTGGGTTGCAATTTGGGCACTCGGTCTCGAAAAGGTTCGCCATCACTGCCATAGACCATACCCTCTACAGCAGCCATTTTCTTCCGGGAAACTGGAGATCAATTGTAAATGTGGGGGATTCTCCGACTCCAACTTAACTGCAATATCAAACAAGCCAATATGAATCTTGCTCCCTTTGGATAAATAACATGAACCTAAATTTTCTGCTAAAGTAAAAATGTTTACCACGGCAGAGGAAGTCATGATATATCCCCCAACCTCTATAATTTCACTCAACTGGTTTACGTGTCACCGAAGTGCTTATTTTGGAAGTGCTGGGAATTAGTTATACAAACGCATATTACAGGTACATTTTTCCAAGTAACACAGCCTAGCAACTCAAGGTTGTTATTCTGTAGGGGGAGCGGAAACCAAATTCCTCCCCTCCCCATAACTTTCTCTTTCTCAGACTTGTCTTTCCACAGAACACTGATGTCAAATATTCTCTGAAATTTTGCCAAACATTTGTAATTGAACATGAGCGTTTGTCAGTCAACAGTATTGCTTTTCAATTCCGACGGATAGCAGTTGATACAGGGTCGTGATAACACGCTGCTAATTGAAAGCTGACAGTCAGAAGTTGCCGTGATTTTTTATGGCTGGGTGTTAGCGACATTTTACGCTTTGTCAGAACGTTTGACATGCGATAAGTGGTTGATGTTTGCCTGCTGATCACACGCAATCGTGTTTAACATTTGATGTCTCACGTGGGAACGCCAGGGATATTGGAGAATTGACACTGATCGCATTTGATATTTGACACCCGAGAACGAACACGGAAACAGATCAGATCCTTGCGAGAAGTCTGAAGCCCACTGACATCCAGTGTGGAGTCCGAATTTCGTCAAATGCTGAAAATGTTGACTTTTCCCCTGTCACATTCTGTCAGTTGAGAGTTTGCTTCCCTTTGACTTTCTTCAAGCTCCTGTCTGGTCTTCTCTCACACTCCCTCCACATTACACATCTGGAGCAGCAGTGGCGTAGGAGGTTAAGAGCTCGTGTATCTAATCTGGAGGAACCCGGTTTGATTCCCAGCTCTGCCGCCTGAGCTGTGGAGGTTTATCTGGGGAATTCAGATCAGCCTGTACACTCCCACACACGCCAGCTGGGTGACCTTGGGCTAGTCACAGCTTCTCGGAGCTCTCTCAGCCCCACCCACCTCACAGGGTGTTTGTTGTGAGGGGGGAAGGGCAAGGAGATTGTCAGCCCCTTTGAGTCTCCTGCAGGAGAGAAAGGGGGGATATAAATCCAAAACTCTTCTTCTTCTTCCTGTGGAAGGACCATGTCTCAGTGGCAGTGCATCTGCTTGGCACGCAGAAGCCAAAGTTCGATCCCCAGCATCTGCAGTTAAAAGGACCAGGCAGTAGGTGATGCGAAAGACCTCGGCCTCAGACCCTGGAAAGCAGCTGTCCGTCAGAATAGGCCAGGAGTCGGCAACCTGGCAGGGGCTGATGGGAATTGTAGTGTAAAGGATTCTATGGTGTTGATGTTCAGGACAGCCGCCTGGCCTTGACTGAGTTCCATAACCCGGGCGATGGGCCAGCATCTGCGGCGGAGACTCTGGCGGAGACCTTATCTCTGCGAGAGAGATGAGAACTCCGTTCCCATGGGAATCCGGGAGGGGGGATGGGATGGACAGAGTTATAACCTGTGCTTCTGGCGGGAGACTTTATCCCTTCCACGTCGTGTACGTGAGCTTTCTAGGATGTCTGAATAAACGGTCTTTTACACCAAAAAGCCTTTTATTTCTGCTTCTATGGAATTCCTTACATTTCCTACGAGAACTCGAGGAGGCGGGCTGGCGTGGAGCCACCAGCCGGAGTGAAGGTGACTCTAATGTTCTGCATGCCTATGGAGAATCTGGTGTTTGGTGGCGGGGGGATTGTTGGTACGTGCCTCCCCCCCTCCGTAAGCAGGTTCTTGAGGCCTGTCATGATGCCCGCTCGGCTGGACATTTTGGTTTCCTTAAGACGCTGCATTTGGCCCGCCGTCAATTTTGGCGCTGGCGCATCGCAAGCGACATTGAGACATATATCAAAGGTTGCTCTGTTTGTGCGGAAGCCAAATGCCGTTCCGGGAAAACCCCATGGTCTGTTTGAAGCCTCTCCCGGTGGCTCTCCCGCCCCTGGGCAAGTCATCTCCATGGATTTTATTACTGATTTGCCAGAAAGTCATGGCAACACGGTCTTGTGGGTGGTGGTGGACTTATTTTTCTAAACAAGCCCATTTCATCCCATGTGCTTTCCATCCCCTCCGGCTTCCTGCTAAGCAGCTGCTCTAGTTCATTCAGCATATTTATCGTCTCACCTCACTACGCCCGTTAAGGTGGTCTCCGACCGTGGGCCCCAATTCATTTCAAAGTTCTGGGAAAGCTTTCCTGGAGCTTGTTTTGGGGGCCGCCCCGGCAATTGCCGCCTTCTACCACGCGTTCAAAGTGACGTGTGAGTCGGAGAGAAGTCTTAACAGAACCCTGGAGCAGTATTTACGTTGTTACACCAACTATCACCAAGACAACTGGTGCGAAGGCTAATTCCGTTTGCAGAATACGCCTATAATAATGCGGTGTGTTCATAGCGAGGTACAAAACCCCCTTCGAAATTGGTGTCTGGCTCGATCTTCCTCTCCTCGTTGCCGTCAAATACCTGCGCGAAGCGCTTTTGAATCCTCCGGAGTTCCAGCAGTGGATTTCATCTCTGTCGAGGGGTGGAAAACGGTCCAGACCGCCTTACAGCAGGCTAAAGACTCCCAAAACTTCAGGCTGGATAAGCTTGCCGCTCGGATTTCCGCTTTACGCGGTGGGCGCCTCGGTGTATTTATCTACCAAAAAAAATCCTTCAGAGACGCATACATAAATTTTCTTTTCAAAACTGGGCAAAAGATTCGTTGGGACCTTTTAAGATTACTAAAGTGGTCAATGATAAGCCAATGCCCGATTGGACTTGCTCAATTCTCTAAGTAATATCCATCCTGTCTTTCATTCTAGATTTGCTCAAGGAGGCTCCCTGCTTTCCGATGCCTGGCACGACCCTACCGGAGAGACCCTCACGACTATAATTGAGTATTACAAGCATTATTATACCCTCTGGGTATAATCAATGGGTCTATTCCGAAAATATTGACGCCACTGCCCTCGTTTCTGCTTTCCACCGCACCTTTCCGCACAAACCTGGGGGGGAGAAGTTTTTCTTAGGGGAGGCAGAAGTGTAAAGGATTCTATGGTGTTGATGTTCAGGACAGCCGCCTGGCCTTGACTGAGTTCCATAACCCGAGGCTGATGGGCCAGCATCTATGCGGCGGAGACTCTGGCGGAGACCTTATCTCTGCGAGAGAGATGAGAACTCCGTTCCCATGGGAATCCGGGAGGGGGGATGGGATGGACAGAGTTATAACCTGTGCTTCTGGCGGGTGACTTTATTCCTGCCACGTCGTGTACGTGAGCTTTCTAGGATGTCTGAATAAACGGTCTTTTACACCAAAAAGCCTTTTATTTCTGCTTCTATGGAATTCTTTACATGTAGTCCATGAACATCTGGAGAGCCACAGGTGGCAGACCCCTGGAATAGGCAATACTGGGACCACAAAACGCAGCGCCCAGACACAAATCAAAGAACACGAAAGGCCCTGCAGAGTAATTCAGCTGGAAAAATCAGCAGTTGCAGAACGCGTGATAAACCAAGCTGGACACAGAATGTTATTTGCAAACACAGACATTCTGGACTGCTCTGACAACCACCACGTCAGACGACACAGAGAAGCCACTGAAACCCATAAGCACATGGACAATTTGAACAGAAAGGGAGAAACCATGAAAATGAACACAGTTTGTCTACCTGTACTGAAAAACACTAGAATCAAGACAATGGTTAGTGAACACCACCCAGACACAGGATGTCTCCAGGGAGAGACACAATACACAACATCATAGAAATCATATTAAATTACAAGTTTGAGAAACGACCAGACCTATACCTTCTATCGATCTGGGACTCTAATGATGCTATATTACAAAGACACAAAACACTCCTTTATTATTTAACGACAGCAGCTAGAGTAGTGATAGCCAGATATTGGAAGACGCAAGAATTGCCATCATATGATGAATGGCTGTTAAAAGTTCAAGATTACAGAACAGAGGACAAACTGGCAACTCTAATACACCCAGAATGCCTTGATCCTTTTTATAAAGTATGGGATCCTTCAATACAATACCTATACGATTCTGACCCTCAAAATAG